>NW_016168575.1:0-19029 GCF_001687245.7 Rhagoletis zephyria
ACACATGAATTAAAGTTTAAAATAACTCCTTTATTTTGGTATGAAAAGTGCCATTATGTAATTCACCTATACATACTATATCTTCGGCTGAGTGGAAGTTCGACCTATCTCGGCAGTCAGTTCGAAAATGTCCTATCTCAGAAAACTTTCCAAGAACTTATCGGCTTTTTTTTCCGTCATTTCAAAACCTGAGATTTTCTTGCCGACGTTTTTGGAAGAATCAGTGAATTTACTACATTTTCGCAGGAAAAATCAACAACCGTATTCGGGGCGAGAGCCAGGTTACCATCTTTTAAAAGAAGGATACAAAATCAATTCATAGATCTTCAGAGTTCTTCAACATTAAACACACATTTAAATCTGTTGGTGATTTCGTTTCTTCCAACAAATTTTCAAAAAAAATGTTGCCCTTTCCCGGTGCAAAATGTGTTTGATGTTACTCTCAACCCTGTAAAAGGGTATATTTTTGCCTTATTGTCCTTGTCTACCTCACGCATGTCATAATATTGTCGTTTTAAAGAACCATCTGATATTCAGGGCAGCCATCTCCCCTGACAAGGCTTCAACGGGCAGATAATGCGCCTTTTTTGGCATTACAACAGTGTGCCATTTTAAGAAACGAACACAAAATTTTCTCATCCTCTGCTTTTAATTAAGAATCGAGCATGAAAAGAGAAAGGGGAAATCAGAAGGCGACATTTTTTGGTAGAAACGAAATTACCATAAGCCCAAAAGATGTCATTAATATGATCTCAAATACTATTTCATTAGTTCAACAAAAAGTTCTTTATAAGCAATTTTAATTTTATTGAAATAACTAAAACAAGTTATCCGTAGATATTTCCTAGATTTACTAGATTTTTTTTTTCAAGTGGATGGCAAGTATTTTTTTTTTCGTCAGTGGTAACACTGGATGTGGGATGCTTTCAGTTCCATCCACTTGTAAAGCTTCACCTTCCATCCACTCCAGTAAGAAGTACTTCTGCCTGCTCATATTGCGTACGTTATCATTTTGTCGCACACCGATTTTTAGAACTGTAATTGCAAAGTAAACTTTGATTCTTGAACTCCTGCTTATGACGCATATGTAGAAAATACAACAACCGAAAATTTTGAAATTCCCACCAATGAAGTAATTTAATGATATACAAATATTTTATCTATGGCGTAATAACTTATTAGTGTATGCTTAAATTCTTATATGTATGCATATGTTTGGACAAGTGTACGACAGCAGCAGCGTGTGCATTTGTTTATTTTCCAAAAAAAAAAAAAAAAAANGCATGAACTGGCGCTACAACAAACAATTAAGTTTGCCTACAGACGCAAGGGAGCGTGTAAGTGTAAAAGAAGTGAGTGAGCAAAGGACATGCAGCAGTGGGAGTTGGCTTTTGTATGACATGACGATAAAATCTGAACGCCCGCAACAAATCTGGCCGAAAAGCCGCACAGCAACAGCCAAATTTATTCGCCAAATGTGAAACGGAGGACAGCAAAAGCCGACTGTTAAATAACTGCTTGACGATGGGTAAAATACAAGCGTATACTCCAAGAAGAGACATACTACAAATACATACATACACATATACATTTGTACATGTGAATGTAACCACATATTTATGCTCACACGCGCTGAAGCAAATTCATTACTAATTTACATATATGGAAGTTATTGATGACTAGAAAGAATACATAGTTCAACAGCTATTTAATGCAGGAAGTTTCAAGACACAAAATTTGTCATAAACTCACATTGACATCGACGGCGACATTTATAATTTATGATGGAATGCGAATATATTTAGAGTGAAACCGTGGTGCTAAGTTTTCGGATCAGCAACAAAAATTGTGAAAATTTTATAAAAAATTTTGCGAACGCTCTCAGCGTAGTCAATTTTGTTGCCAAGCAATTCGCTTTATATAAACATATATGTATGTATGTTTGTATGTATATCCAACTTTTCGCATATACTGAGTATTAAGAGTTTCGTATAAATTATCAACAATGATTTAGTACTCGAAGCGTCAGGAAATCGCAGCAGTGACATTTTTCCGGGTCCAAGATAACGCCATAAAGCTTCAGGCTGTGCTGTGCACAAGCACTTAGAGCGCCGCCCATGATTTACGCGTTGACGAGCGTACGTGCTTGAGTTGGCAGTGGCGTATACGCAACATAAATTCGCAGAAAATTGAAATAAATGCACGCTATGCGTGAGCTATTCATATTTAAGGGGGGGGGGGGGGGGGCCGCCGGAGGGAAAGATCAAATTTATTACTTTTTAATGAGTTTAAAGCGAGATTTTGCATTGGCAGCTACAATTGAATTTATGTCATTTACATATACACATACATACATACACATCTACATATGCACTATAGAGGCAGGAGTAGACCAAAAATTAAATGAAATGAGAATTTAAATATTCTGCGTTAAGAGTGTGGAACGATTGGCGTCCTTTGTTGGACTCGGCCAAAATCGCTTAGACGGTTCTAGTGCCAATCACGAAGCAAAAGAAGAAGTTTGAAGTGGAAATACTACTGGGCATTTGACAACAAAACTGTTCGTTAATTAAATCATTACAATAGAGCTACAAGAAGAAGACTTCATAATGTAAAAGGAATAATAAGTCACAGCCTGCACTTGGGAAAAATACCATTCATTCTTATCGTCGTTGGAAATAAGTTTTTCAAGAGTGGACAAAAATTTTAAAATGCAGCAAACTTTCAAATAATTTAAGTGGTTTCCAGCAATGAGTTGTGCGCTGGGCTTGAGATCTGTCACGTAAAAAAACATAATCCAATGAAAACGCCTAAAGTGCCACGAAAATCATCGTTTCGAGCGAAGTGAATTTTCATCTAGTCCGCTATGTTAACAAGCAAAACTGTCTCACCTTGGGTGCGAAAAACTCGCCAATGCTTTCTCAGAGAGTTAGAGTTTAGTACGAATTTTGGAGCGCTGGCATCATTGGCCAATTTTCGTTTGAAAATTCTGCGAGAAACGATCCTTAGTGTACCAAATATGATAATCGTGTCATTAGCCATTTAGGTGATGTCAATTGGCCACCCTAGAACAGCGTTTTTTTTAAACGAGCTATTTCCTATTGCCTAGTTATCTAACATAACAACGATGACGATGAATACAAAAAAAAGAAGGCAAAAATGAAGATAAAGACGAACATTGAGACAATGAAAAATACATAAGAATTAGGATAACTGAATTGAAATGTTTCGATAGGACTCGAAATATATTCAGCCATAAAAGTTACGGAAATTCATCCAATCATCGAAGTTTAAAGTTAAACAATTTTGAGCGCTTTGTGCGACCTTTCAAAATAAAAAAAGAGGGGTACATTTTTTCGGTGTCGAACAATCTTAGGGGGCGAGAGCGTAAAAATTCGGAGTTTACTTTTTTTACATGCATTTTTAGACCACCCTAATGTACATACATATGTAGATACAACCATGCTTACATACCAGCAGCATAGCGTGCGATAGCTAATCGCACATTTTTATTGACATTGCATGCATGTTAAGTGCTATAATAACTGCTTAAAAATCCTATTGACCCAGTGGAAAGGTTCTTTTAGCAAAAGCTTTAATTACGCCATTTACACCAGTACAACAACATAAGTAACATAGAAATTGCAAAGCATCCTACAAAGGTCAGGGCACGATTACAAAAGCGAACAGGCAATAAGGTATACATATGTATGTATGTGCATATGCAGTTCATGTGTAGACCCAGTAGTAAATGCGATTAGGTTTCAATTGACGCAGGCGTAGTTGGCCAGATCATGAAACTAGTTTGTTCGAATTTACAGGATTTTAAAGGTTGTTAAAGTTGCGGTGCAAATATATCGCTTATCATACATAAAAACTCCTGCTGACAAGACTCTTTCTGTAGTAAGTTGTATGTACATTAGGCTGGGTTGGCTCCCATACACAAAAAAAGTTTGCAATTAGCCCGCCTCACTTGTTCGAAAACTTACTTTGAGAGGATTTTAGGTCATATAAATTTTTGCCCTTGCACATTAGGTCAAATTATCACTTTTTCCGGGGGAAACGCAAGTATAGACTTTTTCAGAAAAGTCATAATACAGAGAGCTTATTAAATGAAATTTTAGACTTTTATCTTATTTCGTAGAGAAAAAACGTTTCCCATATCAAATATGGCGTTGCGAGAGTCCAATTTTCATCGCCAATAGCTTTTAAAACCGAGCTAACTTTGCGAAATCCTTTTGAGGATTTGATACACTGTATTAGTTCTATCGACCTGCGCTCAACATTTCTTCGTTAGAAAAATGTATGTATTTCACACTGAAATCTTTAGTTGATAAAATACCAGAGACTGCTGGAATTTCTACTTTAATTTTTGTTTTATTCAAATTGATTTGGGAAAATATTCTTTCCACATTTGTTGTGGCGACTGGAATGCAAAGGACAGATCAAAACATTTCCCCTAAAAGAGAAAACGCTTCTCATTCATCAGTCTCCATTTATTTTAACAAGAAATTTTTAAGCAAAAAATAAAAAAATACAACCGACTTCAATATACAAATTAGGAGTACCGTTAGTTTCTTTATGATTAAGTGGTTGGAACTACACCAAAATAAGTATGGGACCACCCTTGGGATACCACCTTTCCGTTAAAAAGAATCATCGAAAATGGTTTACGTGGTCCAAAGTTCCAAATTTCAGTCCGATATCTCGAAAACTGAGAGACTAGATCATATAAGTATAAATTTTCTATCTTCTCATTCTGGTACTTACAAACATCGGGCCAAAGTTATAATACCATTTCATGAAAAAACAAGGTCGGATGTTTAGTGCCGCCACCCCCTATTTTGAAATAAAAAAAAAATTTAGGGAGTTCTCAAAGCGCTCAAAGTTTTCCATGTATTTTATGTTAAAGGGGAAAAAACAACTTTTCGTAGAAATTGTGTAAAATTCTTGAAAATCAATATTTTTGATAAATATAATAATAAATATTTTTTGATTTAAATTTTTAATTAAATATTTTCGGTTCGAAACAATCCTAGAAGTGGTCGCATTAAAATTCCTACTTTATTGTTGTTGGACCACTATAATGTACATACACAGATATTTGTAACCAGTATTTTTATTTTATTTATATTTTAGTGGATACGTACTTTTAAGTATATATATGTATATACGTATGTATTTAGTCCTTTAGCAATGCCAACAATTGTGTGCGTTAAACACTTGAAAAGTAATATTTACTTGCCACGCTACTTTAGTGTAAATATCTAACCAAGTATTTATGTTTGTGAGTATGTATGTATTTATATATTTATGTGAATATGCCCAGCCAGTTGTATGTATGCTTGCAGGTTCAGCCAGAGGGATAGATTACAAGAAGTGAAATATGAAATTGAAGGGCACTAATTGGTCTAAACTACATCCGTACATTCTCGATGAGCACGCGTACCACATACATATGGGTCATTCCATAAAATATTTACACCTCAATTCTTTTTTTTGGGGTAAAATATATTTTTTTACATTCTTTATCGAAAAAAACAAAAATTTTTTATATTTCGTCATAATATTCGAAAATTTCGAAAAAAAAATTCCAGAAATTTTGAAATCACGGAAAAGTATCTTTTTTCAATTGTTTGCAGTTAATAAACTATTTGTCGGAGAAAATCAGTTAATGTATGTAGAGTGTGAGATAGATTAAAATAAAAAAAAAATTTGCATTAAAAAAATTGCATCTTTTTATTTTTTATTTATTTTTATTAACTCCATAAGTTTGACAACTATTCCGGTTAAAAAAAATAAAAATCGAACATGGTATAATTAATAGAAAAAATAAAAAATACGAAAAAAAATAAATTTTTTAATGCAAATTTTTTTTTAATTAGTCTATCTCACACTCTCATGAAAAGCCGAGGTAATTACGCGCATTTTGATACCTTAACTGATTTTCTCCGACAAATATTTTATTAAAAAAAAAAAAAAGATACTTCTCCGCGAGTTCAAATATTCGGTATCCTCTTTTTTTCGATAAAGAATGAAAAAAAAATATATTTCACCAAAAAAAATATTGAGGTGTAAATATTGTATGGAATGACACGTTGTGGTTGTCGCATGTACGCAAGTATGCCTTTTCCATAAAAAAAAACAATGTGGGTGTCGTGGTTAGTTTTAAGGACATTTGCCACAGTTTCTTGGCAAACTTTTATTACATATGTATGCACTGTACGTACATATATTGAGGGCCTTAATGACATTCATGAGCTCTTTATATGCTTGAAATCTTTGTCTTCAAGGACAAACCGAAATCTTTAATCTTGCCTTAAGCTTAATATTTTGTTTCTTTGTCTTAATACAATGTGGTGATAATGACTTAATTACACGAATGTGCTGATTTTCTATTTAATTGATGTTTCTCAAGAAAATTATATAGCTTTGATTAGTTGAAAGAGATTAAAGAATACATGGAAGAGAAGTGGAACTGAACTACAGTTCAATTAGGTCAGATATCACGGCGTAAAAGTATGGTAAATAACTTTTCTGGGGCGAATGTATCAGGTTTAAAGCCACCGTGGAAAGGTCCAAATAGTTCGTCGACGGCGTTTTTCTCATAATAGGCTCCTTTTATGACAGGGTAAGAATGCTTATCCTTCGGTAGTTGGCTATTCGCAGGTAGGACATCGGCTCCGTCGTAGTCCTCAAACCTTCTGATAAACTTATCGGCCAGAATTTCTAGCTCTTTACACTCCCGTATATCGGCTTTTCTCTTTTTTTTAAAGGAAAATACGTGCCGATATCGGTCCCAAATGACTCGCGTTGCGGCCGATTTCTACACGGGCTAGGTATTCCTCATCGTACCAGTTCAACTTGTCCAGTGGTTTCACTGGTATGTTTGTTGAAGAATTCTCTCTGAATTTTACGATAGTAAAAAGAAAGATCCCTAGCTCGGAAGTGCGCTCCAATTGCTCTAGGAAGAGGTCTTTAGTCGCCACGACTTTCTCTTTCGCCGGGGTGTGAACATCAACCAGCCGGACAGAGTCACCTTCGCCATTAGGGGTTTGGACATTCCAGCTGCATACATTCGAATCATAGGCCTGAGAGCATATTCAATACACCTTAAGTAGTAAATGCTGCCTTGAATTCACCAAAAAACTTTTATTTAAACTATACCGTATACACACATTTTAAAAGTTTGTATTGTTTCCATTCGACTATTCTTACTCTGACACTATGGAAAAAACAAAAATTATTTTATCCATACATAAATATTTGCCTCCAAAAAATAACAAATAATACCGACTAACTATTGTGTAACGAACGTTTTTTATCCCCATATTTTTATGTGCGTATGTAAAGTGAATGTGAAAGTGTCATTGCTATTCTGTTTTATGTGAAAAGGAACTTTTTTGGCAGCTGTAACTTTTTCATAAGTGGCACAACAAGTACACTGACAAAAGTTTCCTGCAAAACAAAGTGTGCTGCAGTGAATTGGGCTGTCTTAAAACTGGTGGGAAAGTAGCCCAGCTGTGTGCGCTACTAGTCCAAGAAGAGGAAGCTAAGGGAAGTTAGTTCAGTGACACTTTTTTGCGCTCGGTTCGGTCTAAATACAAACATCGTTGAAATGAAAACACGACAAAACCGTTAAGCTATAATTCCAAATACCAATGAAAGGAAAATGCGTCAGAAAAAAAACAAGGATGACGGGGGATGGTTGGACAAGATTAACATTAAGATTGAGATTAAAATTAAGATTAAGATTGTGATTAAGATTATGATTATTTCTGAAAATAATGACATTTATGTTACAATATAAATAATTGCCAAAACACATACAAATGCATACATGCATGTACTATAGGGTTTCCCTGAAAAAATCCAAGCCATATTTTTTAAATTTTTTTAATTAATGTTGATTTCATTTCCACCAAAAAATGCAACCTTCTCTTTGCCCCCTACGCACAAACACTAAGAAGAGGGCGATGGGAAGGAAACTTTTTTTTGGAGAAACGAAATCGCATATGTGTTTTAAAAATCCTGAAGTCTGATTGCTAGTTAAATCTAGTCGATATCAATTGACACCAACTCACATCTCCGGAACTTTCAAAGCGTACAACAGCGGCTTAGTTTCGAAAATTTTCAAAGAAAATATATGGCGTCTCTTTCAAGCAGTGGCTTGTCATTTTGCGTTCTGTCTTAGAACTCTACTCCCACAAGAGAAGAGAAGTCCAGTGCGATAGAAATATTATGTGGAGTAATCTGGACAAAGTATCGCAATCGCTTCAGCCTTCGCTCGTTGAAATCCTTACGGGAATACCGACTGCCAACTTGGATAACTTAGTCGTCATTTCATTGAAAGGATTGTCCAGATTCATAGATATAGGGAAACGTTTTTGGAGATATCTTCTCTACTGGGCCTCTGTTGCTACAGGTTTGACTTTTGACGTATTTGAATCCTCCATGAAAACCTAAAAGCGCAGTTTTACTGAGATTGATTTCTAGTAGTATAAATACTAAAATTTTTTCATGTGTAAGAAGCAATGTGCTACGGTGTGAAATTATTTCTATAACTTCTTCAACGAATATTCAACACAAAGCCGGCAATGCAACTTTTTATACCCTAATGTACAAACATATAAAGGTCAAGCATGACATTACGAAAAACATTAATAAGTGGCAATTTTTCATGCGACAAATGGCAGTAATATGTAGTAAGTTAGTATAAAGAAGGGTAGTTAAGAGAATAAGAGTAACACATGAATACGTAGGTGCAAATATATATAGTATATTTATTATTTGCTTACGTACTTGTATACAAATATTTAACAAAAAAAGGTCCTATCTTTGAGTCGAAAAGAGATAAATATGAAAAAATAGTTTAAGAAAAGATAAGTTCTTAGATTTAAGCACCAATTCGGGGTATAAGAACGAAATTAACCCTTAAACATATTTTCGGCTTAGATTTATTCTTGGCATTTAAGATGAATTTTGAGCTTTGGTGTATTCAGAAACTTATAGTAGATTTTAATATCAAATACTTTTGTCAAACATTTGTCTTATTTTTAATCTGTTCTTAATAATACCCAACTTTTAAGGGCTCGGAGGGTTTAAATGTTCTACAGAAATATTCTCCATCACATTTTACATAGAACTGCTAAACACATCATGTGTCTAAAATCTTCGTATACTTCGCATGGAAAAAATCCGAAACACCGTCAGCAGAGAATATAGGAGTTATAATAACTATCAAAATCTTTTTTTATTTATCACAACAACAAAAAAGTTATCACACATGCTTAACTTTAAACGCTATCTTCTCAGAAAACAGTTTTTACAGAATTATCGCAACTAATTCCTCAATTTTATTCAATTAGCTTCTTTTTGCGATTCTTCATGTAATTTAAATTAATTTTTCGCAACAGAATCGAGATGTTTGTGCTTTAGATAAAATTATGAATTTTTTGAATAGTGCCATCTAATTCTTACCTAAAAATATTGCCTCCCACAGAGCTGTTGCTAGTAAAATTATTGCTAATTCATGTGGGTAAGATAAATATACATCCCTATGTAGATGCCAGTATAGCAAAAGCAACAATGCCCACATGCGCCTAATTTCAACGGCACCCAGTATTCATAATGCTCAAGGCAAAATCATCCATAAATCTTAAATGGCTTCCGTTTTAAGCCAATATACTATTAAACATACATTTATGTATTCAAGTGTAAATAGTAATGTATTAAAAAGTAAAAAAAAAAAAAATATGAAAAAATCACGAAAAAATGGCGTAAAATCTTTTAAAAAGACACGATTGGGCTATTTGACGCCCATTCACGCGTTTTAAGTGCTTGACAACACGCTGGTACTCTATCTATGTGAACAATAGCGGTAAGGTTGACAGTTTTCCTCTACCAACATACATTCGCCATACATACATACATACATACATATGCACTTAATAAAATGAAGAATGTGAATAGAAACAAAAAGCACAAAAACAACGTCTTGTAGCAGTAAACACGTTTCGCCGCCGCTGGCATAAAAACCGGCAAGAATTTCGGTACCAAATTGAAGAATTGGGAGAGTGTACATATGTGTGTGTGTATGTGTGTGTGTGTGAGCACATGGCAACATGGCATCTGCTACTCGAAGTAGGCGAAATGGTGTCAATGACTTCGCAAACAACCGCAAAGAGGCGTGTGTGACATGTGTGTGTGTATGTATACATATAGTACGTATGTATATATGTGTGGTATCACTCACACACAGCCACTTACTTATGTACAAAATAAGTTATGTTAGTGGGTGCCATTTGGTTAACTTTTCTTGCACTAACTCTTCTGCCCTTTTGCTCTTGCTTTTGCCACTTTGATTGTCCTAAGTATTATTGTTATTTGCTTAATTGTTTAACCAAACAGAAACTGAAGCTAACGCAAACATAAATGTGGGTAAATGTAAACCCCCTGTAAGGAATGTTTTTAGTTCTGAATCGGTTGGCTTGTCCAAAAGCCAAATTTATACTTCTCCTTTGCTCAGCGTAAGGAATCATTTCATGCCCCAATCTAACCATAGGAATTTTGTCATATTATGGATTTCAAGGCGGATGCACCTTGAGCCGTTGCAGCGAGCCGTATTCTTAATCTCTTCCAAGGCGATGCAATTTTAAAAGTAGTTCTCTTTCTTACAAATTCATCTGCCATTCCTTCTGATGCCCAACAGCTCTACAATAAGAGTTCGTACCGGTGTTATAACGTGGAACCGTGTTCCAATCATGGCGAATATCAATGAGTGCTCTCTGCCGAAGCTGTGGCTATGAGAGTGACCACTTTCTTTATCAATGTACGGATCTGCAGTTGCGGGAACTCAAACATCTGGGCTCTGCTTCTTCACCAACCCCTAACAGAGATATCGGACGTGGAATTCTTGGATCTCCCCAATTTTATTTGAGGCAACAAATGGCTTGGCACATTAATGTTTTGATCATACTTTTCTTTCTAATTGTATGGATGCACACCGGCCGGGGAAATGTGCTTCCTTGTGGCACTCACTCATTCATTAAGGTGACTCACAAGGCCAAATGGCAATCGAAGTATGGATCTTTCCATTTCCTGGGATACCGATTCCAGATTTCCTTACAAATTTCTCGACGATGTTATTTTCTTTTTCCTCAAAATTTCTGTTTGTAGGCAAGTAAAAATATTTCAGCATTAAATATCAGTTCTGGTACTGATTTGGATCTAGTCAATAATCGCCAAGTTCACAGTTGGTTATTGGGTTTCCCCAGCAGGGCATAAGATTGTTTATATTTTGTATATATGTATTGCGGTGGATGCAATCTTATACAAACATATTTTTCTAAATCTATACACATGACTTCCGCAAAGTGTGTGCCGTCAATAAATTAACTCAATTGAAGAGATTCTGGAATTTGTGATAAATACCACTTGGAAATCGAGAAGGCAGCCAAAAGTTAATAGCCTCACATGGCACTTATGATATTGATGAAGCTGATGTTTATATGTTAGTCCAAATACACACACACACACAGAGACTGATACACATACACACACACACACACAAACAAAATCATCACTAAGCTAAGGTTGAATTGTTTTCCTGTGGAAATAGAAAAATGTGTCAAGCAGGGCAGCCACATTTTCATACATATATACATACATACAAACAATAAAAGCTAAATCAACTTAAGTGCTTACCATTGAAACTAACCATATCAAGATAAACTGAATGAGTACACGCGCAGATGCAAATTGCTTGAACAACTGATAAGACTGTAATGACTAAATGTACATAATAGTAAAAAGGAAGTCAACCACAATTAATAAGAAACATATTAAATTGCTCATAACGGACATTTGTACATGTACGTATGTGTATGTGTGTACATTGAACGAGACCTATTTACATAATTCTTCTGAAGTTTGGATGAAGTCATTGCCCTTACGAGTGTCAGTGAACTCAGTAGTTTTCTGTGAAAGTGAAAGTCATTTGACGGTTTTGCCTTCCTTTCAGACTGCTGCCAAAGCAAATGCGCTAAGTCAGACTTGGAAAAGAAAATACTGAATCAAAAATGTACACCATCCTGCAAACATTTTTTCTTTCATTTATGAATTTTCGAAATTAGCTAAAAAGCTGTGGAAAGTAAAAAAAATTACATTTAATTGCACAATAAAGCTCCGGTTACACGGTTATACTGAGTCCTGTCCGTAGCGACAAAACGAGAGGGGGCTAAATGGCTTGCCAAAGTCAGTAGCGCCTAAATATTCATCATTGTGAGCTGAGACTCCCGCTCTCGCTTTTTTTTTTGGATAAGTGACCCCTTTTCCAAGCGTATTCCACCATATTACTACACCGTGATAGATAATTGGCCTAACTGACTTTGTGTGTATTATTTTGGGTTGCATCACCCATCTTATTCCTATTGACCTGCTGCAGGAATAATGTGCTATTGTTGCTTTGGCCACTCTCTTCTTATACAATATGAGATCTAGATATGCTAAGTGGTATTCACATAATTATATTCCATGCCCATTTTCTTTTTGCAAATTGCAGAAGCGAAGGTTTTTAGTTGATTTGGGGTACATCGGATAGTATTTCATGGAGATAAGTTGATTTATTATTATTTTAATTTTTTTCACACCTTTTCTTTGAAAAATCTATTTTTATTTTTTTTTATATGCGTATTTGTAGTTGTGCTACTTTTCACTTACCTCGCATGTAAATATAAGCTGTTCCGCGCATATTCCTACGCGTCAATACAACCAAATTAAGGACATTGCCAATGATGCCAAGCGAGCAGATTATTGGCAAAATAATGCCGTACGAGTACTCACGTAATGCCTCCGTGCGTGGATCTTCAGGAAACTGTATAATAGAAAGAAAATTATTATGAGAAAGTGCTCTGAAAAAAAACCAAAGAAAAAATTAAGAAAAAAAAGACATTGAATCAAATATATGCGATGCTGACTGCATACGTACATACATACATACATACATACGTACAGATGTTGGTGCATGTATGAGAGTAGATAAATAAGAATTTGCAAGTAATTCGTAGCATAAAAAGGATATTCGCTGTTAAAATTGGCCTTCCACGCAACGCATGCATGCATGAGATTACAAACGAATTTAGCTGGCAACAATAAAGGCGCTCGCAGTAGAGCGAAACACACAAAAGGATGAACCAACAAATACATTTCAGAAAATACATAAGTACCTACATAGGTACATGCGTCAAGCTGCACACAGTTACATACATACGTTGTCTTATAAATGGAAAATGTAAAGTAGGAAAAATTGAAAAGAAGCTCTGTGCTTGGGGAAAAAAGTGCTAGGAAAAATAAATATTTTAAGCAACAAAAAATGCGCCCAAAGAAAATCAGAAGGTTGACATAATCTATGTCATTACTATGCCCATTCATTGCCGGCCGCCGCGTGCCCTACTCTTGCCCGGCTCGCTCAATGCTCAAGTGAGTTCGACCGTGTTTAAGTCGTTTCTCCACGACTCTCTACGACAATGTCCTTGCTTAGCGTCTAACGCCAAATATTCATTTTGCAATCCTGCTGCGACTGCATTACAGAAACTGATGATTCTAAGCGCACATCGCCCATCACCCAGATTTTTATGTCCTCATTGCCAAGTGCATACATATGTATTAGTTTTTGCAAGGCAAATCAATTTGTATTTTTTTCCAACTTTTTCCTCTTTAGTTATGCATAGCTGTGGGTGTGTGGTTGCTGTTAGTGGTGATGGGTCTGTTAGTTAAGGCGGCGCGACAGACAACGCAAACATCATGCTAAGCAGAAAAGCAGGCGATTTATTTTTGAAGAAAATGTTTGAAACGTTAACGTAAGCTTGGTTATATATTCATACATATGTATATATTGCCGCTATTTTATACATACAGACGTTTATGTGTGACTATCTGAGCTAATATTAATTTACATGCATATGTACAATACATTAGGACCATACCACCTTACAAGCAAACAAGAAAAAGTTCGCCTAACACCTCTGAGTCTAAAATATATTTTGCAAGGAAATTTACCTTCCAATAGAAATACTTTTTTAGCAAAAGTTTAACGATCTTTGGCTAGCTTAACTTACTAACAATAGGCTGGTACGTTAGGGCGATAAGAACTGAGATCTGAGACCTGAGGTTAAAGAACTTCGGAAGAACGAAAATTTTGTTCTCGAGACAGGAACATCGATAAATAATATTTTATGTTTCGACTTCGGTATTTTCGAAGATACTAAAAACATCTTATCTTATTCTTCTATTCTTAAACAATTTTTTGAAAAAAATCCCTTCAGATGTCAAAACAGATTAAACTTAAAAAAAAGCTGCATACTAATATTTAAAACTATTTTCAACGGTATCGTAATAATGAGATTTTTGATGTTGTTTTTTAGCTTTTTTCAAAGATTGATGTTAGAAAACTTGAATTACTGGGCCAAAACTATTCTGATATAGACTTGTGAGGTCTCAGTAGAAAGGTATTTTCTTATTTTTTTATTTCTGTGCAAAAAAAGTCATTCGTGTCCCAATTTATTTTTTTTTCAAATACCAACACATATTGATTCAACTTGGAATATTTAAAAAAAAAATTTTTTTTTGTTAAATATTTTTGTGCAAATTTTTTAAGCTTAAACCGTTTGGTAATTTGAGGGGATTTAAAAAAAATCTTTAAGAAACTATTTTTATTCATAAAAAATCCCATTTTTGGAGGTATTTTCAAATTGGTCCAGCTGACGTAAATCTTAATATTGAAAATAATAGATTTTTATAATTCCAATGGAAAAAGATGACCGATTTTTTGTTTGTATGTGGAGTGATGCAGTCTAATGTACATATATCTTAAAGTGCCTTGTAGTCATTGGCAATTTTGTTCATATTAAATTTAAATATTCAATTTTCAATTTGCATACATGCTTGAATTTACAGATATTGGCGATGGTTATGTGTGTGGCTAAGCCTTGAATAGGACCTTGTCGCGCTTATTTAAGTGCGAGTATTCTTGGCTTTATTGGCTATTACAAAAAATGGTAAATTTAATGTAATCGTACAACAGCGAATAATCAGCATTTTTACGCTAGAATTTATTAATTTTGCTTTTCTTAGAATTTAAAAAAGACTTGCGCTTTTAAGAGAAACTCATTTAAACATAAATCATTTTGACTAATTCAGTGCGAGGGGAGCCCAGGTTGTTTGCATGCATATAAAAAAAAAAAATATTTATTTAATTAAAAAAAATGGTGGGTAGGCATTGTGGTCAATGATGATTGTCTTTTACCACCACATTTTCCTATTTGTGCCACACCCATTCAAGGAAGAAATTGCCGGTAGCGACGAATGCAAAAAATGCATGTAGCTAGGAGCCAAGGAAATCACTCTCTAGTGAAATACCTGGAGATACTTAGTTCGGAAAATTGCAGGATATCTCCTGGCGCTCCTTAGAGTCGCTAAAAACGTTTTTACTTTAATTGATGTGAACTATAGGACCAACGGAGCTATACATACACTTTAACCCAGTACAGATTAACCTAACCTTAATAATGCAAGTTAACTTAGGACATTTATTAAATCGAGTAAAATATACAGATTATTTCTGCCATTTATTTCTAAGGCAAAAACAACGGCACAGTTTGGCTGGTGTTTTTGTTTTAGTGGAAAATAATCGATTTGAATGTTCTGTCTTTGGTGCGTACTCAAATACTAAAATCTTTAAATTACTTACTACGATACTAAATACCCGTAAATTCCCAAATACCAGGGTAGGCCAAATTGCTTCTAGAACCAAATGCAATGGTATCATTAAAAAAGTGGTAGGACTATTTTTTCGGTACGCTTTTTTAATAAAATAATAGCTTTTAATTTACGGTCTTTGCATTTAAATGTCTTTTTTACTGACTTTTGTGTCTGGTAGTCGAAACAGCTTTGAAACAAAATGAGTAAAGATTTACGACATCTGAAAAATTGTGAGCTAAAGATTATTTCGTGAAACATCCGACCGAGTGATCAGAAATGGTTCATCTTTACGAAAAGAAAATACGTATCCATTGTTTATATATCCAAATAAATTATGAAACATTTGCTGCTGTAAATACGCAAATAAAATTCTCTCCTGCATTAACTTGAAAACTTGCTTTTTGCCCCCTCAATCAGCTCAAGCTTATGCTCAAGTCAATTTATTTCTTACGTACGGCATGCGTACGAATACGCCCAATGATTCTACATAGTTCAAAGCAATTGATTGCTTACCCGCCTCTAAATCCCAGTACCCAAAACACGCACGCAAAGTGAGCGCCTAAACGCTACACACACAAAATATTGAACGCAGTCAGCTTACATTCATCAATGAAATTCAAAACGAAAAGCAACAACAAAAGCAAAATAAAGCTAAAAAAGAAAAACAAAAACAAGAAACACGTATTGACTACTTACCTCGTTGGCAATGAAAAAATCATCACGTAAACTACTGCCACCAGCACCACCAACAGCTGAGCTGCCAAACACTACCTCCGCCGTCTCGGCATTGCTGCGAGAGCTGGCGCCATCACCTCCACCACCGCCACCATTGCCTCCGCTGCCAAAACTACTGTGTGCGCTGTATAGGGTTGGTGTTGCACCAGCCACACTACCAACAATCATCGTCTCACCATCCTCATCGATTTGTTCATTCGCGCTCGACACACTCAGGTTTCTGCCCCAAATTAACGAACAAAGGGCAGGATCTTCCTCTGTGTTATACAGCCGTGTTATCATCGCGTTGCGCTTTGTATTTGCGCTGTAGTGACAGCAAAGTGGAAGTGAGAGTGTAAGGGTGGATAGCAAAGGGCGGCCTGGGGTGAAAGTGTGAAACTTTCTATTAATAGAGAAAGCCAAGCAAAAAGTAAAAACAAATCAGCACAACGCGCAGAGGAAGGCTAAAATGTTGAAAGTGAGGCAATTTAAAGGTGAAAGCCGCTGACGTTGTTTTATATTCAATGCTTTTGTTAATCTTGTGTTTCTACTCTCTTCTTTTTTTCTTTTTTTGGATTTTGCTTTATTTTCGTTAGAATGTATGTATGTATGTATGTTTTTTTAGTTGTAATTGTAGTTGTTATTGTGTTGCTAGCGTTGGTTGCACGTCAATTAATTTGAATTGCAAATTGTTGCGCGCTGCTGCTGTCTCGTTACGCGCCGCGCGCTCGTTGAGGCCACACCGCCCCAGTGCACGTCAGCTGTGCTCCAGGCCGTACGCGGCTGCACAGCAATTGAAGTCGTGACGCCAACAGCAGTGGCAGTGATTTGTGAAGGTAACCTCTGTCTGGATGGTTGGTTGGTTGGTAGCCTGGCGGAAGTGCGAGGTTAACACGACAGCAACAATGTAAGCGGAAATGATGCGCTGATGACTTTGTGCCACGCTATAGGCGCGAAATAAAAATGAAATAGAAACGCAGAGATAAAATGTGGATCCACGTAAATCGGCAATCACTTCCGCGGGATAATTAAAAAAAAAACACACTCTACAAAAAAAAAAACGCGCACAATAGTTCGCAAACGCACTTCTTGTCCAACTAAGCAAAGCTATCGCAGTGCTTGAATTGCTTTCCGCTCAGTCAGTCAAATTTCTCGTTCGTTGCCTTTCCAAAACCGCTTTAAATTTTTGCACTTTAATTTGCTCTAGGTTTCTCTGTTCCTAGGTGTCGACATTTCGTTTACTTTTATTGTTTTATGTTTCGTTGTTTGTTCTATTTCTTTAGCTGTTGCTGCTGCTGCTGCTTCCCTCTCCGCAACTTCTCTTTGTGTTCGCACATTTTTCTGCTCACAAATATTTGCATTACGTTTATACATTCTTTTTATAGCCAAAATTTCTGGTTGGAATTTTCCATTCCGTCTTCTGTCGCCTAGCATTGAGCTAGCAGCATTTTTATGCTGATGTTTTATTGGCCTTAATTTTGGAAGGCTGTTAAATTTTCGACATTTCTTTTTATTACTTTTAGTGCGCATTATAATCGTTTTATAATTCTTGTTACGCATTTTCACTTTGTTGGAGTTCTCAGGAAATATTTTGTTATTTGATTGCCTTGTGGCGGCTCCTAATCATCCCAGTGAGCGATCTGGAAAGAGAAAAAGAAGCGAAATTAATATTATGGTAATTTTTGGACTAAATGATAATAGTAATGGCAAAAATATTTTATCGGTAATTTATAAAGGGGGCAAAATTCGTTAATTATACTACGAAAAACATTTTATTGCAGGATTTTGTGCAAACTCCACTACACTGTTGCTATAGTTACTGGTAACCAATGTGTAAAAGAATTTTTTTTTTCTACCGCGGCCTTTTGTTGAGTTATACAAGTTTAAACATGCAAATTTCAGCCCTTTTCCTTAGAGCCACAAGTTTTCTTAAAATTCTTATCTCATGTCACACTTATGATAGAGAATCAAAAATTGCTGACCTATTAGAACCTTTTCCGTGCTTTTTGATGGAAGCTGTAATTTTTTGCAAATTTTTTTTTGCAAAACATTTGACTTTTTTCGATAGCTATTTCTAAGCTTTCCAACGATATATATTTTGTATTGGGCGTGGCAAAGGAATAACACAAGTTTAGAGACCGACCAGCGATATTTTTATATGCAGTCTAATGTAAAATTTCCCGCTGAATCCGAATACGAAATTAAAATGCAAGAGAGTGGAACAGTCTTTAAGATATAGCCGGAATTTTTGAGATATGAAAAAAGTGCACTCACTTAGTCAATTTTTTTTTTTAGATATTGTTAGCCAGCCGCTGAAACCGAGTAGAAAAGTTTTTGAGATATTGTCAAATTTTGGGATTTTGGATCTGAAAAAGGTGCACTCACTTAATTGCAATTTTCTTTCGATTTGGCTGGCCAATCTTAAATTTCTTTTTGCATTAGCCGGGTGTGGTTTCATAAAAAATTTCTGCTTTGCACTACATCGAATCGAAGTGGCCGTTCAATGTAAGAGGAAAGTTTCTGGACAATATGTATGCCAGGATGGGCAGGGCCCCT
>NW_016168576.1:0-2338 GCF_001687245.7 Rhagoletis zephyria
AAGTCGAGTGTGACGTAAAAAATACCTTAATTGCCGTTGATAGACATACACAAACAGTGGTGGTAAAGCAATTTGGACAGCAATAAATGCAAATATTATAAAAAAAAGTAGATGTCCCGAATGCTGCCGTTTCGGAAAACTAAGCAGCTCCATGGATGTTGTGGTGAAAAAAAGAGAGCGCTAGAAACATTTTGCATTGAATTTATTTTTTATGGGTAAAACCTCGACAAATAGAAAATCAAGACCTCAAACCAGTTTGAGTGTGTTCGATAGTTGGTAAAACTGGAAATTAATTGAGTATGCGTCTCCCCCAAATACCTGCAACAAAAAGATTCCAGAAGCCAAGATAAACAGTTTTAGGAAATCGTGTGAAGGACTTAGCTAGAGGAAAAGTCGAAAGCTAAATGGCAGTAAAATTTTTAGACGAAACTTTTTTACTACGACTGTTTAAAAATGAGAACATTACCACTCCGCTAGAAGAAGACAATGACAACAGCCACAGATTGGAAGACAGCAAGACATCCGTTCACCTGGTGTTCTGTACGTTGGGCAATATTTTCGTTTGAACAGAATTGGTGGTTATTTTACAGAAATTTAAGGATACTCTGCACCTGATGCTTACCTAACTTCTTCTTTTTCTTATTTGGCATTACAACCATTTGTCAGTTTGGGTCGAGACCAAAAGAGCTTGTCCAACCACTTCTCTCCTGTGCGAATTTGTGCCAGTTGCTCATCCATCATCCAAACTGGAAAATGCTCCGGTTATGTCCCTTTGTTTCAGGCCGTATATGTATGTCGCTATCATCTGCATAGGCCAACAGCATCATTCTGTTGCTATATATGGTGTCGCTGCGATTCAGATTGGCAGATCTTCCTAAGCTTCCCAGCATCAGATTGAAAAAGTCGCACGACAGTGAAGAGCCTTGTCTTAAACCTCCTTTGGTTTCAAGCAGTGCGGGAAGGTCACTCTACATAACCGTATTAGTGTTGCGGGGAACCCAAAATTAGACATGGGGTCGTAAGGCAGTTTCGCTTCGTGCTATTAAAAGCATCTTTAAAATCAACAAAAAGATGGCGTGTGGGCATGATTAAGATTAAGATGAAGACCAAAATTTAGATCAAGATTAAGAATAAGACTGAAATTAAGAGTAAGATTAAGATTATGGTTAAATTTAAGATTAAGGCTAAGATTATGATTAAAGTTAAGATTAAGATTTAAGTATTAATATTAAAATTGATGCATTGTTAGTTTGGACGTAAGTTTTCCTAGCGCAAATTGTTTCACCGTTAAATATTGCATACTTTTCAGCGCACCATAAACCGTAATAGCTTACCAAAAAAACACCAACTGTCCAAATTATCACGCCCACAACTGTATGCTGTTTGCTCAGTAAATATACTTACATATATCAGTAAGTAAGTATGTCTATAAATATGAAAAAAAAAATCATGGAATAGAATATCAGCTTTTCTAGTTCACAATAAAAGGAATCATTAATGTGCCATAATAAAAAATTAAAGTACCGTTTTGTGACTTGTCAGCAGTTGATTGATTTACTGGCTCATTTTTCTTTATCTCGCTTTTCCCGCTCTTCGAGAGAAAAGTGGTTTGAAGGCTTCAAGTGCCAACAGCATAAAGCACAAGAATTTTGGCGTTGCTTAGAAAATTATTTCTTTCTTGCTTTCAATGCGTTAAAAATAACGATTGCAGGCGGAAGCCTATTGTAATTGTAAACACTTGAACCCGCTTGACATATGTACGCAGCGCTATGAGTACTCGTTCTCGTAGCGATGCATGTGGCAACAACAGCAGTCAACGAGTGATGTACAATAAGTGTCATGTCAATTTTGAAAAGTTCAAACGAAATGATTTAAACGTAATTTTTTTACTACACGTGGCCCAAAATAATGAAGCACCAGTGTGACCAGGTTACCTCTTTTGAGGCTAGATTTAGCAATTATATTTTTTTGTGTAGTCTCGTAATTCTAGTTCTGATTTCGTGTAGCTTTTTAATAGTACCTTTTTTATAAGCAATTTAAATCTTTTTAGTATTTTGAAAAAAATATCGGTTTTATAGAAATGTTAACAAATATTGCTTAAGGCTTTTTTCTCTTTGAAAATTCAAGTAGCCAAGGTGAAAGACTAACTGAATTGCAATGGTAAATTCTTAAAGAAAGCATAATTATTTCTGTTTTAGGAGAACTTTTCATAGAGTGCTTTTAGGAGGCAGACGAAAAGATGTATTTTCGAAGCAACGGATGTCAAATACAGAATTTAATTGGAATAAGCGTGTCGCTGTGTGTCTGGGGCAAAGTTAAATTTGTTTTGTATGTATAA
>NW_016168576.1:9249-19029 GCF_001687245.7 Rhagoletis zephyria
AAAAGGAATCATTAATGTGCCATAATAAAAAATTAAAGTACCGTTTTGTGACTTGTCAGCAGTTGATTGATTTACTGGCTCATTTTTCTTTATCTCGCTTTTCCCGCTCTTCGAGAGAAAAGTGGTTTGAAGGCTTCAAGTGCCAACAGCATAAAGCACAAGAATTTTGGCGTTGATTAGAAAATTCTTTCTTTCTTGCTTTCAATGCGTTAAAAATAACGATTGCAGGCGGAAGCCTATTGTAATTGTAAACACTTGAACCCGCTTGACATATGTACGCTGCGCTATGAGTACTCGTTCTCGTAGCGATGCATGTGGCAACAACAGCAGTCAACGAGTGATGTACAATAAGTGTCATGTCCATTTTGAAAAGTTCAAACGAAATGATTTAAACGTAATTTTTTTACTACATGTGGCCTAAAATAATGAAGCACCAGTGTGACCAAGTTAGCTCTTTTGAGGCTTGATTTAGCAATTATTTTTTTTTTGTGTAGTCTCGAAATTATAGTTCTGATTTCGTGTAGCTTTTTAATAGTACCTTTTTTATAAGCAATTTAAATCTTTTTAGTATTTTGAAAAAAATATCGGTTTTATAGAAATGTTAACAAATATTGCTTAAGGCTTTTTTCTCTTTGAAAATTCAAGTAGCCAAGGTGAAAGACTAACTGAATTGCAATGGTAAATTCTTAAAGAAAGCATAATTATTTCTGTTTTAGGAGAACTTTTCATAGAGTGCTTTTAGGAGGCAGACGAAAAGATGTATTTTCGAAGCAACGGATGTCAAATACAGAATTTAATTGGAATAAGCGTGTCGCTGTGTGTCTGGGGCAAAGTTAAATTTGTTTTGTATGTATAATTATTAAATATTTTTTCTGTAAATTTTCCCCTGTTAAGAGAAGCCGAATCAGAAGATCTAAAACTCTTGCCAGTCCATAAAATAAAGGAGTAAGAAGTCGGGTACGAAAGGACGATCGCTTTAAAAGATTAGAAAAAAGCCTGCTTTTATTAATTTTGCCGACTGGAAAATTTTCAGAGAAAGAATTTAAAAATTACCTTATGAGTACCCGTTCTGTTGAATTAGTAGAGGAGCCGTTAAATTTTTCGGCATACTTTTCGGCTGACTTTTTTCTTTCAGTACTTCACTACCTCTAACTTTTTCTAACCTTCTTTTAAAGTCTGTTTAGCTTCATTTGTGATCATCTGATCACACTTCCATGCACCACCACAACTTTTGAGTGCTTGTTATTTGTTGTTGTTGCTCTATTGTCAGCAGCAGCATCTTCGCAGCTGTATGTAATTTAATTTAGAAAAGTGCAGAAACTTCGAAGACTGCCTCCCGCACGAGCTGTCAACTTGCGGGTGATGTAACTGTTGTGCGCTTAACTTCAAGTGATTGACTGCTCGGACATTTGTTCGCGCGGCGTTCGGAATTGTAAGCAACGCTATTACGTGGCGCAGAGGCAGCTGTTAAATGCTGGGTGGCTGGTGGAGTAGGAGGAAAAAAAAATGTGGCAAGCAACGATGGACGCAGCGGCATGGGAGCTCAAGCGGTGCGAATGGGGTTCATCTGGGTCCAGCAAGCGCCCAGCATGTATGTAGCGCAACTCACCTCGTTAGCCTCGTAATGGCGATGCATTCTTCATAGTTACATTGGCACCCACTCACTAGCCATCTACCACATGGATGACCTGTGAGACGGGGCGTAGTCGTTCACTGCTGTATTTACACAACTCTCAATTTGCTTAAGCAGGCGCTGCGAGCTTTGCAACTCCTTCTTATTCAATGTCAATGCTGTGACCTTTGTTAAATGCGCACATTGCTGAAGAAGATGTCAAGTAAGGAGAACGGGTAAAAAAAATAGACAACAGCTTTGCAAACGATTATGAAATTTTCATGAATTGTTGGCGGCAATGCAAAATTACAGTTTCGACTCTGCAGTGCCTGTACGTGTGCGCAAGCAACACTCATTTGAATTGTTGCGATTTTCAATGTGCGCGCGCTGCCCAAAAGCAATTTCCTGCCTGCAGGTCATTTGTGCGCGCACTTGAAAAGCTGTAGGCGCAGACGAGCAGGTTGTTGATGCAGAACGCAGCAGTTGTATGCCATCCACTTGCCTGCCGCGCCATTATCTGCCATTGGTACTCCTTGTTGCGCGCGCTCTCCTCTTTGTCACTTGCTGTAGCAATTTTTCTTGCCTCGCGCAGTCTTAAATCAAATTCAATAATGTGCGCGCGTCGCTCACATTGCGCAATTCATTTGTGCAGCAGTTGACTTGATTTAGCTGGTTTTTATGTTGTTGTAGCAATTACTAGTATGCCACCACCGCCACCGTCGCAGCTGTCGCTAGGGTCCATATGGATTTTTTTTTTTTTATACAAATTCATTTACCAGTTTGCGCATCCAACAACTGTCGGCTGGTTTGCATAACTTGACTGTCTGCTCGTAAAGCGCGCACGACTTTTTCTACTTGCTGGAAATCAGGTCCACTTTTCTTGACAATTTTTTGTTCGCAGCACAGTTGTTTGACTTCGAACCTTGACAAACTGTGATTAGCGCGTTTTCTTTTGCGTTGAAATATTTAGGGTTTAGAGCTATTTTTATATAGTTAAGAATCCGAGAATTGTTTACATATATATATTTTTTTATTTAATCCATAAATCCTACTAAAGACATAATATTACCTACAGAAAAGCTCAGAACTTCTTTACCAAACTGCAACCTGAAAAAATACTATTCACCCCGCAGTAATAGGCTGATTCTATCGCTTCAAATTCTCTATGGTAATGACATCAGCACATTGCCGTTGACGCAAGTTGGGGAGCTCCTAGTGCCACACCAAGTAAACGTCATGAGTGACAGTCCGTCTCTAACTTACGTTCCTGAAATGTGGCGCAAAGCGCGGGTGATTTCCATTACTACAGTCGGTTGTACAACTACTCCCTAGCTAAATCCATAAGGCGTGTAAGTCTAGCCTTCTTTATCCTAAAAGCAATGCCGTAGATTATCGACAATGTAACAATATCAAATACTCTGAAGCAGACTCCTTTGCACACCAATCTGCACGCACATAGGGTGGGAATGTCTTCGAATTCCGTACCCAGTGCTTGTGCTATGTGAGATATTGAGGGCGCCTTCAACAGAGGAACGAAATGTGGTCCAAAGAAGAGTTTCTGAAACTTAAATTGGAGGAATCGTGTTGCAATTACAATCATAAAATGGATGACCGCTAGGAGATGTAGGCCTTAGTAGGAAAATGCATATTTCCCTATGAAAGTTCGTACCCTTGACGCATAATGAAAAGGGGTATACAATTATCAAAAATCTGGGTCTTAATATCAACCCACCTTCCCCATTATTAGAGGTAGAACTCCTTTAGTTTAAGTGAGGTCGAAGTGGTGACGTAGCTTGATATAATCCTGTATTCCAAATTTCTATGGAACACCTATAAAGGACGCGACCACATCCATAGCTTCGAAAGCACTAATGGTGTGAAAGCGCCTGCCCGAAAAGTTTTGGGGGTTTATCCCCCAAAAATCCTGAGATGAACAGAAGCCATTACCAATAACGACCTACAGACCTATACGGCGATGGCTTGGGTTTCGAGAACTATTTAAGCCACGGTGAGAACAAACCTCAACGGCGAGCGTGCGCTCTAAGCCCCCAAAAGGCATTAGAGCGTATATTTGTGGCTCCATAATTACGCTATCTAGCCCAGTGGGATAATTTGCGACCATTTTTCAAACAGAGGTCCACGCCACTGGGTGTTTCGTTTTAAAAGAAAACGGAATTCGAAAACTAGTTCGGCAAATTTCTCACTGCTCAATCAAGAGCTACCCAAGGTTCCAGGTTTTGGTCTACCGCCTTTTTCAAGTCTCTTAAAACGAATGAATGTTTAGTTTTGTGGAATCGTGACTGCTTTCATACTAAACGCGCTAACCCTTTTACATTATTTCGTCGGCTTTTCTAGTCGCCTATAGCGTTTGGAGACAAGCTTGCGAACAATAAGAAATTGACACTGTGAAGCTGCATGGAATTTATATACTTAAAAGAAATGTACACATAGGCATCACCAAAAAGGCTGGCGCTACAATAATTGTTATGTCCATGCATACTTAAATATGTAAATGCTTCACGCAAAACTTCATGCATCTACCATTTACAGACTTATGCATGCCATGGACTATTTAACAAAACTCAACCACACTCTAACCACACACGAAACCAAAAAGGTCATAAACAAATGAATATTAAAAAAATGTCTTTAAAAGTCAGCTAATAAAAAATGAAAGGTCACAGCAATAAATGAAAGTCATAAATATGTTAATAAATATCCAGCAAAGAAAAGCGAATTGTCACCTTAATATCAGAGGCAATAAAATCTCGCTTAGTGACTTGATTATTGATGAAACAGCTGAAATTATTGTAATGACAATGTCACGATGGGGTGTGAATAAAAAGCGGCTATAAAACAACTTAAAACTCAGTTAGTCTAGACTTAACTTAATTTAACTTACCGTAAGAAATCATCGCTGATTACTCAACACGTCAACTTAGGCCGGAAGCGGAAATATTTTGTTTTTGTATTTTCTTTTTCACCTCTTTGGCAGTTTGCCGCCACATCAAAAAAATGAATGCAAGCAAATATGTTTTCGTTCATTTATTTTTGAGAAATAAAAAAACGAAAATCTGACAAGCCTGATTCTCTCACGGCTCTTAATTTCTGTAAGCACGTAACTTAAGAATCTAAAATCTACAGGTTTTTAAGTCGCTTACGGTAAGTTAAGTTTTAACTAACCGCTAACACAGTTTCTCTTTAACAAGTTAAGGAAAATATTAAGTTAAGTTAAGTTACGGAAATTAAGTCTAGAGTCTAGACTAACTGGGCTTTTAGATTTGAGAAAGAGAAAGAGCAACAAATATATGTGCATACAAGACATAACAGCTGAATGTGGTATTGCTGAGTAGAAAAGTCTGAGCGCCAACCTTTACGCTAGCCATTATTAGCCGGTTATAAATAGTAATGGGCTAATAAAATGGCCCTGGTGACAATGACGAAGGGAAAGAGGAAATGACAACGAAGATTGTAAGGAAGAGAGAATGTTGAGATGGTTTAATCATAAAAGTTACTGTATAATAATAAAAAATATGAATGGACATAACAATTGGAGCAAGGAAAAAGTTCAATAAAAGCGGCTGACACAATGGCCGATTTAAGTTACATTTCACTTGGCGCATGCGGGACAAAAATTAGGTAACAGTGAAAGGCACTGAATGAATACCTGTAAAGGAAAGTTCAACTAAGGCTGGGAAAATATGTGAATAATTATGAAAACAAAAATTGTGAATGAATGAAGTCAAGATTCATTTCTAGAGGCCAGTTCTAAAAAAAAATTTAAGTTGTAGCGTTATGTTGTTGGCCTGTATGGCCACAGCGGGTGTAGGAAACTTACAATGCTTAAAATGTGAGTGAAGGCGCCGCGAAATTGGTCGTTCGGGGGGACTTAAGATTCTATCAATATAAATGACCCGCAGCATAAATCGATTATTAAACAGACATAGATGATTTAGAATCTTTAAGCTGCACAGGTTGCGGATTGGTACAAAATTACCCCAGAAGTGACCCCGAAAGCTGAGGATCCAATGCCGACGAGCCTATGGTTGTTGACCAAATGACCGCCCTATAATGAATATTCTCTTCTATTGCGAGCCTTTAAACTTAATATAAACACTGATCTCTTAGCTAATTGAGCTAAGCTGTGACTTCAGTTTTAGTTACTTTTTGGTTATTAATTTTTGGAAGTTATTGCAAAATATTTTTAAAAATTTACGAATGAACTACTTCTCCGTGGAATCAAGATAAACTTCTCGGGAGATGGAAATACCTGTAGGTGACTTGTAACGAGGAATTATCATGGATCGCCTTGGTTGCGGGCTGTATCGGCGGCACAACCGCTAAAGTGAAACGTATATAACGTGGTATGATTAAGAGCACCTCCAAGTCAAACATGAAAGCACACACTAGAAAAAAATATCGATAACAACAGCGATAATAATATCGATAGCAAAATTGATAACAAAATCGATAAAAACATTGTTAAAAAAATTTATAAAAATATGGATAACAAAATCGATAGCAAAATCGGTAATAATATGGATAGCAAAATGGATAGCAAAACCGATAGAAATATCGATAAAAAAATCTGTAAAATGTATCGGCGACACAGCCGCTAAATTTAAACGTAGCTAACGTGGTATGGTTAAGAGCACCTCCAAGTCAAAAATGAAAGCGCAAACTAAGAAAAAAATATCTATAACAGCAGCGATGATAATATCGATAGCAAAATCGATAAAAACATTGATAAAAAATCGATAAAAATATGGATAATAAAATTCGTAGCAAAATCGATAATAATATGGATAGCAAAATCGATAACAAAACCGATAGAAATATCGATAAATAATTGATCAAACAACTATTACAAAATCGATTAAAATATCGATAAAAAATAACGTTTATTATATCGATAAGTTCCGAAAATATCGGTGGCAAATATCGATAGCAAAGCCGAAATACCTACACACACATACTTTTTGCCTCCTTCTCACACTTCCAGCGCATGCATGTGTTTGCAAATGATGACATGATTTTGTATGGAATATCATTTATGCCCATATATTTGAATAAAAACAAGATACTTAGAAGATATCAACCAATACTTCTCATATACCAAACGAAAGGAAAGATCATGAATTTTTTACTAATGAAAACAAAAACAAAATCATTTGAACGGTTTTCAAGCATTTTGGTAACAAAAAAATTTAACTAATTTTTTCAAAAATTTCTTTCATTAAAATGCTCAATATTTGTTGCATTTATATAAAATTTGTACACGGTAAAATTTCTATTGCTTCAAAGAATCTATATCCTGAAAACGAAAGTTATATCTGCAAATCATAAATTGCTCGAGCACTTTAAAGGCTCAAAAAGTTACCCCAAAAAAGCCAATATATACCGTTATTTCTACGACAGAAACCGAATTGGTTGCTTACAAAAATGAATCTGTCGATAGGTTTGGAAATTTGTCTTTTAAAACGCTACACTTTTCTTTGAAATCGCTTTATTAGTTCTCGTGCAATAAGCGTTTTCGTAAAGCTCTAAAAATTACAACTACAACATTTGACCATAGCCTCCATATCGAAACGTAAGACGTATTCTACGTCAAAAAAATCCAAGACATCAATCACGTATGACTACAGTCGTCTGGACGATAACGAGTTGAGATTGTCTTCCTCCATGAAAACCAAAAATTGTTTGATCGTTTGTGCGATTTCATCAACTCGATGCCAATTTCGTTCGCTTCATGTAAGAGTAACAGTAACATGTAACAGCAACACAAATACATGAATCAGTATTTGAACGACTATCGTTTTAAAGTTACGTTATTCATGCCCAGAACATCGATGTGAACCTGTCGACAACTCATAAGCCGCTACTGGGACATCCAACCCAAGTTGTGAATGTGGATTAGTGACAATCTTTTTCAGTTTCATACCTCTTAGTTTAGTGCCTATATACCTCTGCATTTCCACTTGACTCTACAAATCAGTGATGTGTCAAGTGTCAGTGTTGATGTTTAAATTGTGCGCAGATATCAACCATTAAAAAAAATTTTAATTAAATTGCTGCTTTGCATTGTAATTTTTCTCTTTCCTTCTGAATAAAAAAATATTCCAGCATTTCACTCAACACTTCCCATAAAAGGCAATTAAATTTATTGTTTGCACGAGTATTTATGTTATTTTCAGATTATTTAATTTGTTTTTTTTTCGCACCACTTTTTTAATTTGTTTATGTGAATTATGATGTAACTCGCAAAGGTAGTTGAAAAATGCGCAAAAATTAAATTTTTTTCAAAAGTGGAGCGACGAAATGCTTTGTTGCGCATCCACTTATTTCACGCTGTCTTTGTTGACAGCTGGACACTTACTTTTTCCAAATTTCTTTTCTTTTGTTGCACTCAACTCAGTGTGCGTTTACGCATTTGAAGACCTCTCTAAAATACATAATTTTTATGCTGTCAATCTACGCGTATGCCTTAAATTTTTGCAACCGAAAAAATATTTAATTGTAGGTAATAATTTATCAAATCGAATAATTCACAATTAGAAAAACTTTCATTTTTAGTCTATGCATTTTTTACATGGCTCTTATTTAATATTGAACCATTATGAGGACAAACGCAGGTCACTCTTAACCAAGTTGGTTTACAAATTTCCAATGTTATTAAGACATATATCGTTATCGATAAATATTGGGATAACGTAATCGATATGAATGACAAATATAGTGACAAATAATATCAGTATCGATAAATATCTAAACCGATAACTGATTTTAATTAATATAACTATAAAAATATAATAAAATTAATTGATAGTTCACCAGTGGTTAATAAATGCCAGTTGATGATAATTTTATCGATACACATGGCGATATCAGTATATAGATAGAGGAATATAATTTTATTGATATCGAGAAAGACATCGAAAAAATTGGTATGCTTAAAAATTACGGTAAATGCTTTTATGTATACAGATTAAATGCAGTTAACAATAACAAAAAATGTATTTATCGATAAAGATCTAATGAAGTTAATTATTAATTGTTTCGAGATTACTAAATGCCAATTAATAATCAGCATAGAGACAGATATTGATAAGAAACTGAATATAATAATTCAATTATCGATAAATATTGCGGTAAAAAATTCATTACCGATAAATTTCGATATCTTCGCACACAGGATTTATCCGGTAACAATAACCCTGAAGATATTGATAACGATTTGTACGCCGATATCGCCAAGTATATGAATACCCGTTCAGTGTTAATATTATGGATAGAAATTGCAACAGCGCTAAAGAAACCGATAACTATGTATATGTAGCGATAGCGATAACAATAGTTACATTAATCCATGGTAAATTAAAGTAATTTAATTGATTAAAGATGTAAAGTTAGGGACGTACTATTTCTATATATTAATAATGCAGTGAACACTTCAATATCACTAAATATCGATAATTTAGCTACACAGTTATTAACAAATACCGATAACTTATCGATATCTTTACATCCTTAATCACTTCAATGCCGAACGATGTATCGATTACTTACGTTCTGTATCTAATAGTACTCCTTTTCAACGCACTATTAATCTGCTGTGCAAGCTTTAACTTTGATATATCCACATGCCGCTATATGGGTTAACCTAATAGTTGCGCATTTTTGCGCGTCTCGCACATATTTTTCATTTATCGCTGGCTTTCACGAATTTGTGACCCTTTGTATTTGTTTGTAGTAATTTATTTTTGTAGTCATTGTTATAGACAGTCCGGCAATCTATTTCGCTCAAAGAAACTTACTTGGTATTTATGTGGCCTTTGTGGTAAAGTACAGGCCGCCAACATTTTTTTTAACAAAGTATTTCCTAAACAGAAATGTTGCAAATATTATAATTTTTTTTTTCTTTTTTTCCCCGCTTTTTAACATTAAACTCCCGCTATGTAAGTAATTAATTACGCACAAACACTAGGCTCGAACGCTGTCGCGGTCGATTATGAAGCTACCAACACCAATATCAGCGCTGCCAATTTTTTTTTACATGACTATGACGCAAATACCACAGATGTGAATTTTTATCTTCAAAAAACAAAGTTGTAAGATGTTCACTCCAATCAAGCGTGAACCATTGATGGATTATGTTGTATCTATTAATT
>NW_016168577.1:0-19027 GCF_001687245.7 Rhagoletis zephyria
CAGCATCAAAATACCTTTCTAATGATATATAATTGTTTATACCTTAGAAGTACAGTTTAGCCGTAAAAGGGGTGTAAAGGAAACATGATTGCCTATTTATATAATTGATATACATTAATAATAGCAATAAAAATTCCAATTTATCCTATTTTTGTCATTAAATGCAAATGCAAGTGCACGAGAAAAGATACATACATGTAGACAGCTGATTGCCAAAGCGGGAAAAGTTGATAGTTGCACAAGATTTTGCTTCGTTTTGCTTTGCTTTAGTTCAAACGTTTTTTATGTGAGCATACTCATGCATATGCCTACATCGATCTTATATGTCAAAGCAAAGAACTATCAAGCAAAGCGAAGAAAGTTGCATGCGAATCAGCCTTTAGCAGCTTGAAACTGGCACCTGTTTTATTAGAATTACATACCCAGAATTTTTTAAAATATTCAGAGTAAAAAATTCAAAATTAAAATGAAAATTTGTTGAATTTTTCTAAGTTCTGGTTACGAAATTAACCATATTTTTATAAAAGAAAAAAAAAAAACAGAAAAAAGTCGATCATTTGATTTTAAGGACCACTTATGAGTATTTTAGAATAACAACACTTTACAAAGAGGAATGTTCTAGCTTGAGTGATCCTTTGTCTATACATAGGTATGTATAAACCAAAAAATACATCCATATATACGCACTGAATTGTTAAATGAACAATTCGTTATCAATGACTTTAAAAGAGTTTACGCCAATTCATCATTTTCTCATTATTCTCCGATTAACCTTTCTTAGAATTTTTTTTGTGTAGATTTTTTTTCCAAGGACATGCAAATCATTACCGTTATTGCGGGTGGCACGGGCATTATAAGAAAAATAACAATTCTTATATTCCTTGCCTAGTGCGAACATAAAAAACAACAATGAAAATTACCTGCCAATTAGCACTTGAATAGGATGAGAATAATGAGAATATGACAACTCAATAGCCGATACTTCAAAGAAAATCTCTTGCGGTTGCGGTTGCAATTATGACTGTATTTAAATGATGGTTTCTTTTGGTGATGATGATTTTTAAATATCTTTTGTTTCACATTTGCAAAAACTAAAAAATCATTAAAACTGAAATAATCATTATGCTTATACAAATATATGTACTTACTTTCTTGTTCCAGAAAATTGTTGACAGCTCTTGGCACATGACTTCAGGTGACCACTTGTTTCGTGGTGTGGAATAATCAATCACTGCGAAAATAATCACATAGATTGTTAGCGGATTTACCATTACTACTTTTTTTCAAATAAATAACTATGAGATGTTCACGCTTGCCAAGTTATCAGGTTATATGGTTATGTGGTTATATTTTTTATTCAATTTACAACAATAAAATACCCTACACAATATTAATTTTTAACCAGTTAACCTNGGTTATATGGTTATGTGGTTATATTTTTTATTCAATTTACAACAATAAAATACCCTACACAATATTAATTTTTAACCAGTTAACCTGATAACCAGGTACGTGCGAACAACCTCTATGTGTGTAAATCTTCTACTTCTTGCCTGTCGTTACAACAGCCGAATTCGTAACTACTACCACACTATCAAGTTTAAATAGCAGTATGTATTTGATTCGAGTAGGTTGCTAACTTTTCATATCGGGTTCGCTCGCTGCTGACTTCTAGGAAATAGGAGTCTAATGAGTAGATCTGATGATCTCCGAAATAGCAGCTGCAACTTCAACCGCTTAGACTTTGTTGCTTTTCTCATTTTTCCTAAAAGCAAATCGTGGCATAAATACAATGACCATCCGTACTTTATTTCACAGTATTTTTTCTCAAGGTGCTGTCATTTAACTTTATTCATTTTTATATACATAAATCTATTTTGTTTTTTATTTCAAAAATTTATCTTTGAAAGTACTGTTTTTTATACGATCTCATACATTCATGCATTTAATATACATATGTATTTATTAAACTCCTGCGCAATTCCATTTAAAGGGCCTAACAAGACATCCGATCGCCGCGCAAATACTTTCCCTCCTTTACTCTCATCGTTCGGGTCAAGTGTGAGTAAGCATAAACCAGTTTCTGCAAGCGTACGTAAACTACCGATCAATAGCAAGACGCGTAGAGTATTTACTTTGCCTTCCGCAACTACTGCGAGTAAAAGGTATTTGACAGTAGAGTACTCTACTGGTAGTACTTGAGTATTTTGGAAGAAAACATACATTTGTGGCAAGAATGATAGAAGAATTTTCTGGATCGCGCATTTGTGGTATCTGAAAAAAACTAAGGACAGGAATGTAGTGGAGCGATGAAGAGAGCGACGAGCAAAGCGTACTTTCAACTAAAATGCTGATATACATACCTAAGTACATATGTATGTACAGTTGTCCACAAAATAATAGGAGTGGGATATTTTAACCTGTTTTGGCTATTTGTCTTTAGTTTATTTAATGTTTCGTATTTTTTTGTAAAAGCCTAGCTGGTAATACAACAAACACCATATAAATTTACATTTTCAAGTTTGTACAAAAATTATAAAAATTCTGCAAATTTTCACCAAAATTTCAAACTATTTAACCAGAATCTTTAGAAAATATGTTGGTATGCAGTTTTGTAGCCAATTCAATTCTAGTCTGAAGAAGTGCAAGTTTCAAGCTGTTGAAGGTGTTTCACGTTTTTTCATACAAAGTATGTTCGACAATTTTCTTTTATATGGGGACAGTGCCAGCAAAAAAAATTGCCAAAAATCAACGGAATTTTTTAGCAGCTTGAAACTTGCACTTCTTCAGACTAGAATTGAATGGGCTATAAAACTGCATACCAGTATTTTCTCTGAAGATTCTGATTAAAAAGTTTGATATTTTGGTGAAAATTTACAGAATTTTAATAATTTTTGTACAAAGAATGAAATATGAATTTATTCGTTGTTTGTTGTATACCCAGCTTGACTTTTGTATAAAAATAATAAACATTAAATAAACAAAAGACAAATAGCAAAAACTGACCAAAATATCGCACTCCTATTATTTTGTGGACCACTGTATGTGCATAGATACGTATGTGCATGGATACATATATATGTAAGTGTCCGCATATATTTTTTCTCGTCACTTGTTCTGTCGCTTCACTGCAGCAAAACCAAGTTGTGGGGAAAACCCTGACGATATGCGTACAATTGAAACCATGGGTTCATATTAAATATATTTATGTATGCATGGACATATGTACATATGTATGTTAAAATGTAGTTTCGATTTAAAAAAATCGGATGAAGTTTTTCTTTCGCCATTCATACACCTCTAATTTTAGTATTTCTTAAAAAAACTCAATGAAATTCAAAAACTCTATCTTGCATTTGGGTTTACTCAATACCAATTTGAGCTGTCGCAGTGTTATCAAAAAAAAAAAAAGTTATCAATAGGTAGGTTCAGAAGGCGCAGCAGTTGAGCGCAACCGTTGCTAAACAAAAATCAGTGATCGTTATGCGTGTTTTGAACGACTTCATACATTAGCTGTCAAATTCAACTCTCAAAGGTACACACCAACATGTTGTCTCAAATGATCAGAAAAATATTACGATCATCTAACACGCAACTATTCAGTTGATCAGAAGTACGCAACAACGCGTTCAGAAGGTGCAATCGCACCAGTTACTGAGCTGTTTCGCCTTCTGAACGCGCCAAATGAAACTTCGTTTCTCTTGAAATCAAGTTATATGGCTGCGTATATATGTACATATTCCGAAATTTTTTTTATTTGTAAAGGCTCTCAAGAAAAACTAAAAATTCATATAAAATTACGCACAATAAATGGAAAATAAATTTTCTTCTATAAAAAATTTCTTAAATCAGTATGCAGCTCTTAAGAAAAAAATGCTCGTACATCTCGTCGCTACCATGTCCAACTATCGAATGTGAAAATCGGCACTTTTCAAAATTTTGATTTGCCACTAATAATTTTATTTCGTATAGCAGCATTGCTTAAGTTATTGTTTTTGACAACTTATTTGTTGGTTAATGACTGCAAATAGTTTTATAGAAAATTAGAGATGAGAAATAATACTTTCATAAAAATTTAAGTACATACATAGATTTAAAAAGCTGCTTGAATACAAAAGTTTTATGAAAATGTCACATTAAACAACTGTCTAAATCTACGTTATTTTTTATAAATAAGGCCGTAAACATTTCCTTACATCGTCAATTTCCATATTCTATTTTTACTCTTTCAATTTCACTGACCAGCGCTGCAAACGATATCAACTAGTAGGCTAACAACCAGAATTGAAATTTAATACGCAAGTACTTACCGTACTACAAGTATACAGAGAGTAGATTTGCTACTCCCTTTTGGCAGCAGCAAATATCTCTCGTACGCGATGAGGGAAAGTAGAGTACGTACTTTGGTGGAGTAATAGCAACCCTGCAAAAATCGTTGGACCATGTAGTCTATTTGTGGTATATTGGAGTACTTACAAAAGTGCTCCTCTGTCATGCTGTAGCGGACCAACTCGTGTCTCTGCACCAGCTTATTGTTACCCGATCACTGCTCGTGTTTTAACGACATGTGATTGAAGTTAAGCATTTGAAAGTACATTTGCATGTCTGGCTGTAGCTGAACGTGTAGAGATGCTAGCTGTTATCTTAGCTCCCAGCATGTTCGGGTTCGAATGTCGTCAGAGGCACATGTAATTTTTAATTTTTGTTTCTGGTTTTTATTAATTTCAAAAAAAGCATCTGCGAAGTGAAGAACTAAAGCGTGTACAAACGAAAAAATATAACGATAATGTCATTGGAGTATGTTGGGAGTAGTTTTGTGCTACTCTAATGTAATGCANTATGGTCCTGCCCTAAGACATCGCAATGTTAATTGGACCATATTTTTTTTATGAATTGTGGTTAATTTTGGAGTACTCCTTGGTCCTTCGGGAGTACTCTTTACATGCATGCATGGAGTAGTCGCGATTTTTGCAGGGAAGTACGTCAAGTATTTACTCTCTGAACGCCAAGTAGTGTATGTATGCGGAAAAAGAGTAACAATGTGTTGGGAGTAGAGTACAATGCAAGGAGTACTTATTGAACGAAATGCGGCAAATACACTTGCGCTGGACTCTAGTATTTATATACTGTCTGATAGATATAAACATTGAAGAAAGAGCATAGCATAAAAAAAAGTTTGAAAGGCCATAAAGGCAAATAAAAAAAGGAAAAATACCATTTCCAAAGTGTATTTAGTTCTAGGGTCAATGCTTAGCGCCAACGTTAGGTTAAGTTATGTTGACTACCACTTTCCATATTGAATGTAGAGAGCTCTGTTTCTGCCAGAAGGCCCATTGTGATATAACTAGCATGAACTGACCTATTTTCCTATTCACAGCAGAGAAGGCTGTAAATACTCAAGGATTCCTTATCCGCTGGGAAATCGTAAATATGATGTTTCAGTACAGTGGCTACTTACCTCCTTTTCGTTGCTGCAATTGTGGTACAAGTCCTGAGAAGGTAAGTATTTACGTTCTCCATATATTTCCACGTCCAACAGTGTCGGTTGATAAATACAGCCCACTTGTGGTTGTCTTGTTCAATGAAAACACATAGTTGGTTTGAGGATATTTTGCTTGCCGACATTTTGTGCAAAATTGCTTAACTAAAGATTAGTTCGTTTCCCTGCAAGCTCGTTCGCAATGCTGTTTTCCGGAATATTGCTGTGACTGCGAACCCAGACTACGTTCTTTGTGCGTCGCATGGCCAAATCGTTTAGAGCCATGCTGCGTTGATTTTCTTACTTCGAAGAGGTATTATTGCACCGTAGAGTTTAAATCGCAGGCTAGTTGCAAAAATAGACGGTGATCGAGTATTTTATTGTAGGAAAGTTCCTGGAGCAGAGAACAGTCTGCTTTGTATCTATTAATTCAGCATGGAAGACACCGCCGTACCCCGGAACCAAAAAACTTCAACCTTTTTAAATTCAATATGTCTCGCATAATTGAACTACTTTTTTTAAACAATTTTTTGAATTAATCCTATCTTTAAAATTTTAAAGTCCTTTACGAAAAAAACTAAAAACGCAGTTTTACTATCTTTGACCCATAGTTTCGTGAGCATATTGATGGCTCCGTGGGTTTGGAATTTTTTTTGTAATTTAACAGTGCAACAGATGCAAAGAGTCCTGACCAGGTGTACACTATTTTCTATGAATGCATTTACATACATATGTACCAAACAAACAATCAATACTTTGACTGCAAAGCAAGACCTTTTGCTTAAACAACCAAAAACAGCGAAAGAACAAATGCATTTCAATAAAACTAAGTAAGTAAATGAAAGACAACCTTAAACGAACTTTGAAACGTTGTTCATTTCCTGCGCGAAAGGTTATTTAAACGGCCGTAAATTTTTCGTATTTCAGCTCTGTCGAGTCAAATTGAACTTTCTCTTACGCTAAATTTGCATAACATGCATGAATGGCAAAATCCCCGTTGAATAAGGACATGTGTCACAGTATATTAATGAATGTGTTGTACGGAATGTTTTAGAAGCAAACAAAAATAGATAAACGGTATTGTAATAGCAGCGCACAATATGTAGCTAATCTTTGCTTTCATTGCAGATTTTCGCACATTTGAAAAAATTTAACAGAAAACCGTTGCAAGCCAGCAACGTTCTTACTTGCATGCCTTGTAAGGAATACAAAACAACTAAATTTAGTTAAAAAGATAAAATCTATGTAAAAGAACGGGAAATATGAGTTGCTGGGCTGGGAAACTGCGTACTCAGCTAGAAGACTAGAGATTGCTAAACCGGCTTTAACTTGAACTCTACCCAAACAAAGAGGAGTTCTTTTTTGCAAACAATGCACACTTTCTTCGCAATAGTTAAATACACTTTATTATTTACTTAGTTAATGAAGATAAAGATTTTTGTTGAGGATAACGTCAGAACAAAGCAAACGTACCGAAAAAAAAGAAAGAAGCAAATCAATATACAAATCATTGCCACTGGCTTTCCAAGAACACACGCAAACTTCTCTCTGCATGGATACATATGTGTGCGTGTATTAAAAATTTATATTTCCTATTGCTTTGTAGATTTAATCCTGCTTAGCATGCGTCCTGCCACCAGCGCAGCACAACCCAACACAGAAACTGGCCTATTCTATCTGCATCATCCAGTTGTGTAGATTTTACCGATAGATATTGGTAAGTTACTTTTGCCTGCATCTCATCTCTTTCTCTTGTGTTTTTGTTTTTCTTTTTTTTTTTTGCATGGACATATTAAAACTGCAAATGGCCAGCAAGTGAGCACTGAACCATTGCACAACTGACTAATCCTTTTTCCTTTGAACGGCAAGCAAGTGAAAAAACAATGTAACTCCTACTTAAAACAACATACATTGAAATAAAAAAAGCGCGCCAAAAATATACTCATTTTCATAAGAAGAACAAAAAAGAAAAATTAATGACAACCACAAAAAGGCGGCAAGAGATGTAATCATTCGTAGCCGCATGCCTAAAGATACTCAAGAAGGAAATCCAGGGAAATATGAGAAGACGTATGGAGATTCTCTCAATTTTGGGATTATTCTGTAGTTCTTGAAATAGCTGAAATTGACCATTGCGTTCGTGGTATACCAAAGATTTTGATAGCATCTTAGAAAGAAATTTGTATGATTACATTCGAGGCTAGTATTTTTACGCCTATGAAGAAAGAAATATTATAAACATAAGTTTGTGTAGTAGTGTGATCCTATTCAAATATTTGCAAGCACTACCATCTGTATTATTTATTACTTTGTCTTCTTCATTGATGCTGTAACCGTCTAAGAGATTTTGGCCGAGTTCAACAAAGCAGCCAATGAATCGTTTCTCTTGGATAATGCAGCCAATGAAGCCAAGTCCTTCTCCACTTGGTATTTCCATCTCAGAGCAGGTCTTCCTCTTCCTTAGTTACAGGAGGTTTCAATAAGACCGCAGATGTTCGCAAGGGCGCCATTGTTTAATGCGCTGTGTGGCAAGTGGCACCGTCTTATTGAGTATCCCAGTAGTAGATGTCATATAATTTAGGCCACAAAACGTTTGTTAGCAGCATGCAAATATATTGTGTGTTCACCGTAACAGCGTTACTGGCATCATTTTCGAAGAACTACGGCCCGATAACGCTACCAGCCCAAAAATCACACCAAACAGGCACTCTTTGTGGGTGCATAGTCTTGCTTGTTTTACTTGTTAACGTATACAACGTTTACATGACTTTTACGCACTGTTCAACTGCGTATCGCTCCACGGCTAAGTTGGCATAAGTCCGTAGTACCAATTGTCTGATAAAAAAAAAACATTAACACATCTCCATAAATCCCTCTAACCCCACAACACAAAAGAGACTAGGTGTACCTCATATTCTTGCCATCAAGGTCAGTTCACGGTCAAATCTACAAAACTCATCGCTAACGAAATGAGTCATACTACATTTAGATTTAAATGGTCACTGAATCAATCTAGTCCTAGTCTATATGGGTCTGAATTTTTAATCCCACGTAGAATCTGAACTTAAGGCTAAGGGAGTAACTTCAGTGCATGATTGGCCAAAGATTGATCTTGCCCTCAGTAGCAGGATCAATAAAAACTCAACTCTGAAGTCGCTTCTAGAATGGAATACTCTACATATTTGTGTGGAAGCAGCTGGCAATAGTTATTACTCAGAAAAAGCATCAGATCGGTATTTAGGGAAAGACTTCGGGGTTAAAAATATGTGAACTTTCTAACCTTAAGATAAATCTGCTTTAGCGATTCCAAGATATAATATTATAATGGGAGAAGTCTGCACAAACGGATTGCCTTATTTTGATGCTAAAATGGGTGAGGGGATGGTATTCGTTAACAATCACCTTCTTTTGGCTGTGGAAAACGCTGTTACGTTACCCCGAGTGCCAGAGAAGAAGGATTTTCAAAAGTCCTAGTAACACACAAACAATCATCTGCGATAATTTTATGTAGGTACTTCAAGGTAACAGAGTCTTATTTAACTTAACTTAAATCTTGTAAATAAACATTTCTTTAATGGAGCTGAACCAATTGATTATATTATCGGCTATGTCTTGAAGTCAATGAGACGTCCGGGCACATTCCATGTGATTTTCCAGCCAGAAGGAGACTAATATATAACTATCTTCCGCTGCTGAACTTCGCAGAAAAAGGAACTCTTCTACAAGATCCTTATAGCTTTTATTAGAGAAGAAATAAGTAAATTGCGCCCTCAGGACTAGCCACTTATCGTCAGGGTACAATAGACCCTTTTAGACCACACTTTAGCTAAGTGTTTGGCCGAGCTGCAAATGTTTTTTTATGGGAAGTTTTTTCCAGGCAGAAATAAACTCGGAGGGTTGCCTGCCGAGTGGTGACTGCTATTTAAAAACCTGTTTTCATATATTTTTTTTTGATGTTTCTTTGGCCAGATATCGAAACTTGATGCCAGCAGCATCTCAAGCTTTCGGCCTCTTGTTTTTTCCTTTTGAATAGACATCTCTCCCCCTGCCTATTATCCCGGCATCGCTCACGTAGTTATTGGTTGATTGATAACGACTGCATGTAATTTTATCCTTCCTATATGCATACCTTTTATAAATTTTTTCACCACATCATCCTCACATCATTTTGTTACCTTAAATGTACTGTGTGTCCTGCATACCGTTATGTTGTCACTTACCTAATTTGTTTGCAAAGACACCGCCGCCAGAATCCAAATTCTAATCATAAAAAGAGCCTAACTAATTCTTACCGATATATGACAGGATAAAATACTCAAGTCATTGGCGGCATGTAAATTGATTTCACGAGTGAATAAATTTCAAGTATTGCTGCAATGAAAACAGAAGCCGAAAGGACAACATGCCGCACTAGGCGGCTTCGGAATGCATAAGATTCATGATGCAAGCAAACATATTTACTGTATGTACATATATGGACAAACGGTTATTTGCTTTGTCTGCAAACGGTCAAGGATTGTGTTTTTGAATTTGTATATAGAAATGACTAAAGGCACAAATGTATATTTCCTGTGATACAAATAGCCGCCAAAACTAGGGACAAAATTTGTGAGCATTAATACATATGTATATACATACATACATACATTCATGATGCGGTGTATGAAGTGTAGTTTTAAACTCTGCGCACGAATGCAACAGTTTTTGGAAGTAACTAATTATTTCTGATAAATGCAATGTCATTAATTACCTCATGTCGTCGAGAACGTTTTAGTGGACTCTGAATCACCCAACTGGTAATACATCCTCCCTGATTTTCTTAGCGCAAAGGACCACCACTAGGCATTAAGTGAAAACATTTTTAATGAAAATATTGGGTATTAAAAAATACCCGCGCCATAAAATAGCCATTGTGGCTGTTGCCCAGTGTTGCCGTTAAGAACTTTCAAAAAGTCGCAAAAAAGGGGTCATTGACGAAGAAAAGGGTCAACATATTATTTTTGCTTTTCTTTACTAGTAAGAGAATAAATCTGCTGAGTTTAAAAGAAAATAGCGCGTCAAGCTTTGCGCAAAAAAGGGTTGCAAACATACACATAAACCTAGTTGCTGCAAGGAGAAGAGTTGCATTTCCTTTACAAGTTTTAAGTAATAAATTTCTTCGTACTTGCAGGGGGAAATATTTTTAATAGCATGATTCTGTTAAAATTTCCTAACAAACTCTGAAAAGAGGCAAAAGTCGCACATAATTTTGGAAAAGGGTCAAAAAATCCAAATTTGAAAAAAGTCGGGTCAAAGGGTATTGGCGCTTAAAAAGGGTCAAATTCCCCCTTTAGACGCACAACGGCAACACTGCTGTTGCCACCTGGCATTTTTTAAATGACATACACTTTTGATGCCTAGTCGAAATTCGGCATTAGCGTGGTTCTGTTCGCATTTTAGCAATAAGTTTTAGAAAAATTAAATTAAATTAAAATAATATATCTATGTATATATATATTTTAACAATACAAACGAATCATTAAAAGAAAATTAAATAAAAATAAAAAAGTATTTTTAAAAATGAAATGATAATGAGAATACATTTTCAAACCTATTTTTTTTAAATTCCCCAAAGACCATACAAGCATGACTCGTCCAAGCCGAGAGTTTCAGTTTTTTTCTGGTTGATGACGTCTTAAATGTTGGTATTCTCCCGTTTTTTCTTTTTTTCTTTGCAAATGAGGTGATTTTGTCATACAACACGAGCAGTGGCATAGCGGCGAGAAGATCAAAAGACAAACGCTTTGATATGTGTAATATAAATTAATTGCTAGACAAGGAAGAACAAATGAAACTGTGGATTCTGTGGATAGGTGATAGTTAATCGAATTATCGTCAGGTGGAAACCATCGATAGTCGTGTCGATAGTTTGCCAGCCCTACTTAGAGCTGTAGGTATATCAAGGTCGCATCTCTCAGCACTGGCAAAATATAACCAAGCGCAATATAAGCCACTTTTGAACTTTAGAGAAAGCACTTTCTCTTACTTTATCTACTTTATTAATACATAATACCATTCGATAAAGTGGAAGAGAAAAGCTTAGCCACTTCATCCAAACGGGTACTTTCTAAGGTTCCACCATTCGGGGTTAAGTTTGCCATTTTAGTAAGAAATCTGAAAATATCTCATATATTGCTTAAGGTTCAGCGCGATAGACACAGGTTTTAAAGGAATCATTGCAGATAATTTCATTTCTTACATAGTTGCTTAATTAAGCTCGATCTGTTGAAATGGCTCTGAATCCCTATGGAGTTCTTGTGGAAAATATCAATTAAGAAGTAACTTAAAGGGATCATTCACCGAGATTTTAATGCTTCCTTATCTCAATTCCATTCATCAGACATTCCGCTACCGGAAGTTTTAAAACAGTTCCAGAGCTATACCACCATAGCACGCAACTTTTTTTTCGTTTTGAAGAATAGCATCCAAAGATTTACACTCAACTTTTTCCTTAAAAATCGACACTCCTTTTACAGCTGCTGGCATTGCCAAATTATAATGCAGGCCAGGAAGTCGCCTCTAACCACATTAACGAATTTCGATTGGGTCATATCATCTTTCTCATAACAACCTTTTTGGTCACCACCATCTGGTTAGTAAACAATATAATCGTCGTCATAAAACATGACCACTTGAGGAGTACCGTTACTGCAGCATCTGAGCAAATGCAAAATTGAGCAGAAGCAACAACTGTCGTCTACAAAAATCATAAACCACTTGGCTACATACCCGTACATAGTTGATACCACAATCGCTACCACCAGCGCGACAATCTTAGAATGACCTGCATCAATCGATTTGTTTACATAGCTGTCCACATGTAAGCTGATCCTGTGTCTGCGCGCCAACACATACATTGCTCTGCAGATTGTTGGTGCACATGTTGCACGTCGCCCTAATGTGAATATTAATATATACTACATAGGAAAGAACAACAAAAAAAAAACATTAAAATTATGTGAGCAAAAATCAATGCTTTGGTCATTTTTGTTGTTTGCTATGTGAGGAGTAGGTAGTGCATACATAATAAGGCAGCTCAAGTTACGTAGTACATTCATAAAAAATATACATATTTTATTACTCGATCAGTGACAGATCAGCAGCAATCAACACCACACTGGCGGTTATTTTGAGCGGGAATCGCCGGCGATGGCAAATGTGCATGTTTTTGCAGGATATGTTGAAGCCGGTGCTGCCAGACACTTGTATGCAGATTACGCTACATATTGGCTCTACTGCTTAAATCAAGTGCTAATCGTTTCTTTTTTCGAAACTTGCTGCTTGTTTAGTCTCATCCATTTATGTATGTAGGTGTTTTCATTGTCGGTCCATGGCGTTTGTTTAGAATTAAAGTCATTAGCACATCTCATTTCCAACGAATTTTTGGTAACGAACTATTTCGGTAACTCAATACTTGGAATGTGTCCTTGAAAGAATGCAGCATATAAGCTTTGTTACTTTTTTTGTTTATATTAAAAGGGTAACATGTGTTGCTAAACAGTTTGGTATATGTAATTAGTTTGTCAGCACAACATGAGTAATTTTTTTTTTAACTGGAACAAATTTCTAGTGATTGATTTTCAACTTGGCATGAAATTGTACCCAAAAGACATCGACCGATATTATAGTCCAATTTTTCAAACTAAACACTAAGGAGATTCTCTAAGGCTTGCAAGATTGCACGATAGCAGGAAATTCATAAGTCCTATAGTACCCAATTTAGGTGTTTGTCCTACATATATGAGTCCCAAATATTCCACTGATTCGTTAATCTTATGTTCCATATCCGTCACATTTGGTTGGATATAACTTTTGGGAAAAAGCGCAAGTTACTTTTTGTTTGGATATCTTTCTAGGACCTTGTAGCGTATCCATGCTGACTAACCGACTCGTCGATACTGCCGTCAGATCAGCCAAATTAGTCTATATCCCAACATTTGGCCTATAATCGCCACCAATCCCAAAGTGACGTACAGATCCGTTATCGCTGTGGCAGCCTATGAGGACAAGATATTATTGACCTGTACGAGTACTTCAATGAAATGTCGCAAGCCGATTCAACGAGTGTTGCCCACTGTCCTGCTAAGATAACATAGTCAAGAGTTAACTGATCGATAGCTCCGCTACCCAGCACTACTCCAGCCACGATTGCCGTTTCGGCCGAAATGTACAATTTTTGGCAATTTTTTTTTGTTTGTTTGATACACTGGTACATAACTTTCAGATTTGGTACATTTTTGAAGATAATTATAATAATGATAATAAATAGTGAAGAAATAAGATATTTATTATGCCCATTTAAAGGCCAAGCATTGCTGTATAAGCAGATATCTTTATGCGAGTTCCTTGACATTTCAGCTGTGTACATCATACGAAGTAAAATCCAAGCCCATTGCAAGAAAGGGTATTCTTTATGTAATCGATGTGATCGATGCAGTGATCATAAGCTTATTGAACTATAATAGCGGAACAAAACGGAAGTAGGCATGAGCCCCTGGAAAGGTTAAAAGGCAAAAGCTACTCATCTATGTGGTGGGCTGCAATGAAGACAACTTTGGCTCTAGATTACCTTAATACTGACTGAGATATGGTGCTCTGAAAACGGTCGGCTAATAAGCCCACTAAAGTTCAGCATCGTCCCTTTCACCAAAAGAAGGCTTAACCTTACCGGGAATTTCAGATATTGACTTATCGCAAGTGTCCTGAGGTAACCCTGAAAAAAGGCTCAACTAGATGTCACATCTCTTAGCTGTTAACAAACAAGGTTGCCAGAGACTTTATGGCTAAACAATCCCGTAAACTGACGTATTGGTCATTCAAACAGTGAAGAAGCCAATTATTCCGTATTTCGCGCTATCCTGGAAGTCAAAAGTGAAGCACAGATTAGTCTGTTATCATGCCACCTCTAACTTTATAAATTGGCAATTGCTGGAGTGCCTTGGTAGCTTATTTAGCAAAATGGTATCGAACTATCCTTCAACAAGCCCTAAAAGGTAATACTTTCTGAAAGGAACACTGGTACAGTCTGGTATACGATGGATGCATGCTCGAGGATGGCAATACTGAGCCCAGTGTAAGACTGCATTAAAAGCTTTGGGCTCTTTCAAAACTAGATCTAGGCTTATGGATAACTGCAAAACCTTATTGAACCAGTTAAGCACGCATAATAGGGCCACCCTTTGGTGTCAACGAAAGAGCTAACGTTAGTACCAATAGAACCCTTATGGTCCACTGTCTTTTTGTGGTCCGTTAAAAGTATACGCAGCAGAGCACCTAAAGGGAAAGGAAATCTAAGAAACTTATAATAACCTTTAGAGGAATCTCGAACCTACTTCTGAATTTAAGTTGAGAGCTTAGGACTTTCACAGGCTACCCGACAGGGCTATAGGTTCTGTGACTGAAACAAATGTATTATGCGATTGTCCATATATCACATGTCAAATACTCTTACATTTCTGTGAGCGTTGAGACCCTCTAAAACACTTTACTTCGCAAATGGTCTTAGTTTGGAGTGGACTTTTATTGGGCCAGCATAATTGGTCTAAGTATATACATTGATCGATTTTATTCCTACAAACAATAATACGAAAATCTACTCAGTTTTATAATCGTAATAAAAAAAATATTTGTTCGTTCTTACAGAGAATTTAACTTAATAAAGGTATGTTCCAGCATTATAAAATATTTAGTTCACAAAACACTCGATACATTGGTTTATTGACAATATCACCAATTTATATTTGGGTTATTCCATTGTGACTGGTGGAACATTTTATTCCAGAATATGATCAAGTTTGAATTATAACTAAGTCGTCGGAACTTATACAACAGCGAAAGATATTTTTTTAACATAGAACAATAACTAATGTATGGAATTGCTTTAAAAAAAATACCAAACGATTTCTTAGTTTTATGTAACTATAATTTGAATGAATGTGACTGTGGAACACTCATAAGAACTATATTTTATGATGTATTTTGCAACGAATTTCCGTCATCCCTTGTCAAATTTGGTTTGGCGACAAACCGATTTCGGCGTTGTGCCATCTGCAGATGCCATTTACACCCACCCTGTCGGAAACAACAACAACCAAAAAGGAAACTCTATTTTACCCTTGGGCACTCAAAGATGAATTTTGGCCAAAACACTTAATCTTCACGAACGATGTACAGTATATTTTGCTTTGCTGCCTCTATGCTTAAGTGCACATTTAAGATACCTACCCCAAAATGCCTTAAAAATTGTGCGACTAGTATCAATTATCAATGAAAGTATTACGTTTACCTGCACTGGCCCTATTTTGCTCATCTCGCAGAACAACGAAAATGGCTATCAATTTATGTAGTTATATAGATAATTAGATAGCTATCGGTAAAAAATTCGTTTCGTGGTAAGTCCTCCGCCAATATTTGGTTTCATAGGGATCCGGATACCTTCCTCATTGAAGTAGTAAAGAAAATTCGCTTAAGTGCCTTTTTCGGTTACGTGCCCAAGTTTTTCGTGCAAAGAAGGATGTGCAGCTAAGCAAAATATACTGTATTTGTGTTGTAAAATATGAATTATACGTTTTCGCTTTCAATAAAAATTTTACTTATATAATCTTCATAGAAATATTAAAAAATATTTAAAGTTGTGACTGGGGGGGCATCTCCATGTGACTGGTGTAAATTAATTTTGCACGAAATAAAAGTTTCCATAGCAAAAAACTACAATTTCTATTTAATGAAATGTAGTAATTTAAAAAAAAAAGTTACTACTGAAATAGAAATAATTAGGGCATACTTAAATTTACGTCGTTTACCTCTTTTACATGGAATTACCCATTTATAAAATATTTTAATAATTAAATCTATAGCTAAAACATATTTTTGTATATTTTTTTAACTTTCGGTAAACTTTTTGGTAGGTACACAAAAAAGATGTTAGTGGCAATCGGGCTCCAAGCTGAATAGGTGTCACGCTATTCCAGCGATTTTACTATAATTTTTCTTGATACGACTTTCTATGACAATAAAGGCATACCAACAGATGTGTGAAATATAACGAAGGCGATACTTAGGCAATGATTTTTGCCCGCTGACTTAGTGCTTGCATTTACAAAGGATTGCTATTTTACGAGTAAAACATATTTTTAATTTACGGCCTACAATGAAATATGCGACTGCCATTTCAATGGGTATTTTATCACTTTCCGCCTTGAATAACTTTAAAGGACAAACCATGTTTGACAACAACAGCAAATATATATATATATGCTCTAAATGCATCTCAAATTAAATATGTGCAACGTAGATTGTTGTAAAGCAATGTCCGACCAACCAACCGATCGACCGCCAAAAATGACACTGACTAAATATCCTACTGTTATCGACTTTCAACAGTGCCTACTACAATAACAATTATTGAATTATTTCGCAAAACACTTCAAAGGCCCTTTTGTTCGAAACTATTCTTCGTTAACTATTTCCAGCATTGCCTTAGATTCCGAGCGATAACAATCACAGCAGGTCGCATGCACTTGTGGAACGCAGAGCACATCCTTATAACCGCTTACATATGTAGGTACATATGTATATTTTGTATAAGGATGCAGATAACAGGCAGCCACCGCAATGTATTCAACAGGTGAAAGATTCATTAGGCCTTAAGAAGTGGGTAGACGTTTGAGGCCTATTGAAAGAAATGTTTATAATTTGTTAGTTTCTTATTGTGGCACGTGTGTGTGTGTTTGTGATGTGCAATGAGCGGTGCAGCAACAGCGATTGTAAAGGGACCCGCATAGGTACATACATATCTAAAGGAATGCCATCTTAAGCAGAAACCAATTGGCAAAGAAGCAGATTTCTATTGCAATACTGAAGTACCTGACTTTTAATTTTGGCGCGCAATTTTTTGTTTTGCCTTCTTTTCCATGGAAGTCGGAAAATCAAACTGCAAATTGATGTACTCGAAGTTGGGTTTTGTGATCTTCTGATTTTTCGTTTCACACATAAATTGAAAATCTGTCACGGCTTTTGTGCTGCATTTAATGATGTGCCACTTCAAAGAACTACACGGAAACATACATACGAATGACTGAACGTTAACATTTTTTCTAGACTTTCTGCACTCATTTCTTTTTATAAAATGACCTTTTATTATTTGATGATTTTTGCGCTGTTTTGTGCATTTAAGGCTACCGACAGTTTTTATTTTGATTGGTAATTTTCGATTTATTACGAATGGGAGTGGATAGCGCGTTTGTCCAACACATGGCCTGCGTAGACTTGCCGCCACCGCTCGGCCTGCCGCGTAATATGGTTGCCCTTTTTTCTGATGACCGTTAGAGTAGGCGTTATAACTGCATTTAATGGTATGAACTGCAATAAAATAGTTGGTGTTATTTTATTGTTGCAGGCGTTTATTGCATTCGTTGCAGTTGCAACCACCTCCACACGCCAAGTCAGCAGAACACCAACGTTGCGATTTTTAAATTTTTTTTTGTTTTCCTCCTTCACTTCGATAACTGCTGTTCAAAATGCTAGCGCTATTTGATCTGTTCCTGCTAGACTTCATTGCACCTTGCCTTAGTTAGTTAGCAATTAAGATTATACAGCTTGCAAACCACTATGACTAATTTTCGTCTACTAAATAGACTTTTGTGCAACTTGTTGTTACTTTTGCATAGCCAAACAGACAGCAAATTGCTACACAACGGGATAGGCGCCAATTCCAGCAGCCAGCGACATTTCCGCAGGTTGCCTACCCTACGCCATTAAGTTTCACATGGGCAAAAGAGCATCGGCGGATGTGAATACGTAGGCCTGCGCATGCGCTTGGTGCAAAATTGTCAGCATGACTGTGCGTTGATCTGCAAATGCATTAACCTATTCTCTTCTTCCTATATGTATGTAATTTGATAAATTACCAATGCGTCAAGTGATTCAACGTTAAAAAGGAACAAAAGGATGTCACGCAGTGTGCCAGATTAAATCTTTAGCGTATGCATATACGAACGTGCATGCCTAGTACATTACAGGTTGTTTGTCTGTATGTTTATGTACATGTATTATATGTATGTATGTATGTAGATTAGGGCGGGTCAATTTGCAAATTTGCCCAAGAAACCAAGCCAGGAAGCCAAATTTCGAAAATAGGTTTCTTAGCATTTTACAGTAGTGTCGCTAAGAAGTGCTTACACTTTTTATTAAAACATGCTATAAGGGTTTTTTTTATATGAAAAATCTAATTTTCTTAAAACCTCCGCCGGGGGACGCAACAGTGAAAATTTTCACACTTTCTTCGAAGCCCATTTTCGAAATTTGGCAAACTCCAAACTCATTTTACACTCATGGTTTATTGGGAAAACTGGCTTAGAATTACGTGTACATTCCTCCTATGCTATACGCTTAGTCAAAAAAAAAAAAAAAATTACCCATCCTAATGTTCATACTGCAGAACTGGCGCTATACCATCCGAACAGAGAGGAAATATGCTTTTCGCACTTTATCTATTATTACTTTAACTCG
>NW_016168578.1:0-4256 GCF_001687245.7 Rhagoletis zephyria
GAGTATTTAAAAACAAAAGTAAGCACAAACGCTTTTGACCACGAAGCCGAGAAAATAATTCGAGAAAATGGTCGCTATTTTATTATCACTTTAATAAAGGAAATACGCCAACGCCTCCCTACAAATATTGCCAAACTAAAAAAAATGACTTTTTTCGGTTGGAAATGCATTAAGAGTAATTAAACCAACAGTATTTGTTCAACTACAGCAACAAAAACACAAATATAATGCCGACAAAAAAACATCCATAGAGATGCAATGGCAACGGTTAACGTTACATACCTGGAGTAATTTAGACTCAACTGTAAAATTTTGGGCCGAAGTTTATCAATTTCGAAATGCCCTAGGAGAAAACCCTTTTGCTGACCTTTGCAACCTAGTTTTCTTGTTTTCCCTATAAGTAATGCAGAAGTAGAGCGAATATTTAGTTCAATGAATATAATAAAAACTAAGCAAAGAAACCCAATGTGCGTTAAAACGTTAAACGCTATTTTATATATAAGATACGGTTTAAAACGTGAAGAAAAATGCTGCCATAATTTTACTGTAGATGACGATCTCTTAAAATTAATGAATTCAGGTGATATATACAATAGTGATTCATTTGATGATGAGGAATATACACTCGATATAAATTAATGGTGTTAACTAATCTTTCGTTTCTTGCGATTTATTTAAATAAAGCATGTGGATTTTCACTAAAACATTTTAGCCGTTTTTTGCCAGAGTCTATGTGAAATTTCACTAAAACATTTTAGCCGTTTTTAGCCGCTTTTTTTTGCCAATCTAGCCGGTCGGCCCAAAAAGTTCTGGCAACACTGTGTGTGAGGTTTAACCTCCAGCGCTTCCACCAATGATAATTTTCTAGCATACGATTTGCTTAAATACTCGTTAATTGTATCTTTGTACCAACTACCAAATTTACAATCTTTGGCAATTTTCGCTTCAATTGTTTCCAGGCGACGCCGCGCCATGCTATAACTTTCACAAAACTCTACCTTATCAGTTCGCCATAACAAACCAGTTTCGTAATGGCAACGAATTTGCTAGGTTGTCTGAAATAAAATTGTTTCAGCTCTTTTGTCTGCCTCAGACACGACCGGCTGTAGGGGTTTCATCCCAAAACTCTCTAAGGTAAAGTACTCTTTCATTTGCATCTGAATATCGCTAATCACGTCCTGCTCACAGTCTATTCGGCAAACAACTCCTTCAGCACTGTCTTCGTTGGATCAGAACAACGTGTATTCTAAATTTGACCTGTGAACAGAAAAACAATCGTCTAAGTTCACGACTTCTATTGGGCGAACCAAATTTGTGTGCGGAATTCCGATGAGAATTTGCGGAACAGCTTTAACATAATCATCGACTGGCAAGATTCGTAATTTATCGTACTTCCATTTAAAACTGGCAAAATTCAATGTCTGCGCTGGTAGTTCTAATTTTCTTGTTGTGCGTACGTTTCTCATCTGAAAGGTAGTTGCGTTCTGATTCACACCCGAAATTTCGACATCCAATCGTTGTGACAGCTTACTTGTTGTTTTTCCTCCTATCCACCGCAATGATAATTTATCGACTGGACCTTTCAATCCGATGGCTTTAGCTACTTGCTCTTCGATTAGCGATATTTTCGAACCGTCATCGATAAATGCCATCACTTTGCGATTACCCATTGGTCCTTTAATTTCCACAGGTAGGAACTTAAACAGTGTTCTCTTGCTAAAATCTTTTTCGAATATAGTGATGACATTTGCTGTGCCGGCTGTCGGCTTTCCAACATCAGCATCGTTTGCGTTGCTAACCGAAACCTTATTAGTTTGCAGGAACCGTTTATGATATCCACGACAAGAGTTAAGTCCGCACTCACGACGTGTATTACAATTAGTAGAGCTGTGGCCAGATCGCAGACAACTGAAACACAAGTGATTTGCCTTCACAAACTTCCATCGTTGACTACATTCAATATCTTTGAACTGTTTACACTGGTTTAAATTGTGGTTACCTTTGCGGTATGAACATTTGTTTTCTGTCATCGCTAGCACTGGTTTCACTGATTTGTTCGACTTCGAAATCAGCTGTTCATTTGCATTCGAACTTTTCACAGGCACAACATCTGCACCGATTGAGATAAATATAGCGACTTCTTGGATGGAGAAAGTATACCTGGCCTATTCTTCGCGTTTATTCATCGGCAACTTGCTTATTAATTCATCCAGTAAAGTGGGTTTCGTTAGATGCGAGGCTGCGCCTGCATTCTCAAGGAAAGCGGTTAGGTTGCTTACCATTGTGCTGAAGGCTACAATTTCCGTCATCTTTCCTCCAGTTATCGCTGGAAACGCTCTCGCCTTAGCTATTTGGCTACGTATAAGCAGCCGCGGACGTCCTAAATGGAATTCAAGAATCGATATTACAGCGTTTACACTTGATGGGTGTATCAGCAGGGATTCCACTCGCTGTTTGGCTGTCCCTTTAAGAGCCTTTTGTAAACGGAATAAATTGTCTAAGTCTGTGTACATGCAAAGAACGTAGATAACAAGAAGGGGCAACTCGTTATAATTGTGGCGAAAGTGCGCAACAGGGGCGTGCCTTCTCTTTTCATCCAATCAAAAAACGCACTAGGGCAAAAAAGAAGGCATGCCCCTGTTGCGCACTTTCGCCACAATTATAACGAGTTGTCCTTTCTTGTTATCCACGTTCTTTGGTACATGTACATTGCTGTGGCTTCTTTGAAAGCTGCGAAAAACATAGGCCACTCCTCCGGTAATCCATTAAATTCAGGCAGGTGTTGTAGTTTACGTATATGCGGCGGTTGCATTGAAATTGGTTGCGGCAACTGGTTTGACTGCGCACTTGGCAGTCCGGATGGAACTCGACTTGAGGCGAATGGGGAATGAAATCCAGAATGGCTAATTTACAGAATGGCTAACTCTGGCGTTCATGACGTCGGCATAGGTGACGTAGGCTAATTGTACACTAGAATATGTGGCACTAAGGTTGCGGCGGCGGAAGGGACACTGGTGAAGTTACTGTTGGCTAAGGTAACGTGGGTATTTGGGAGCATGTTGCAAAGGCTACCGTTGGCAAAGGTAACACTTGCAGCAGTATGGTCGGCAAGAGTGACGTTAGTAGCGGCAGCATTGGCATAGCTACCGCTGACTGTGTTGANAGGCTACCGTTGGCAAAGGTAACACTTGCAGCAGTATGGTCGGCAAGAGTGAAGTTAGTAGCGGCAGCATTGGCATAGCTTCCGCTGACTGTGTTGATGTTAGCAGAGGATAGGTCAGCAGAAGTGACGTTGGCAGAAGTGGGATTGGCAGAGATTATGTCGGCAGAGGTGCCTGTAACAGCGGCAGAATTGACGTTGGCAGAGGTGGTATTGGCAAAATGGGGGTGGAAAGAGTCTGCTGCAGCAGAGCTGGCGTTTATGGCGCTAAGTAGCGCTTGCGAGGCCACTATTTGCCTCAAATTTAATTTCTCTTTTTCTGCGGCAGCTAGTGAGCGTTGCAGTTCTCTAACTGGTTTTTTTAAATCATAAATTGACTTATCTGTTAGGGTAGGTGTGCGGTCCATTTCTCCCATTGGATCGGTTGCAAATTCAATTGATGTTGCCTGTTTGTTGCTTCAAAGATTGTAGGGTTTCATCAGTCCATATGTTTTCCGAGTAGATTCGAAAGTTTTCGGCGTTTGTCTCGGAACAAATATTAAAAAATGTTGCGGCTGCAACTAACACTCGAAGGAAAAAACAACGTATATGTGAACATGCATTTATTTATACGCAAGGTAAATGCGATACAAAGCTTGCAATGTTTTAACATCTAAAGATTATTACATTTTAGTATGAAATATGTACATTAAAAACCAAATTAATTCTTACTTGTTCGTTTGAATCCCTCGAACGTTCTTTTAAAAATATAATAGATATAGATTTAAAGACCAAGTAACGCTTCGTTCAATATTTCGTTTCAACGAAATATATTTGAAGTGATGCCATACTTATAAAGTTTTCAAGGTAAGACAAAAATATATTTTAGACCATACTTATAATGTAATGTTTACAATGCTTAGTAAAATATAAAAATTGTCATTTATTCAGCGACAACCAGTTTTCCTCCATCTTATTTATATTAAGGGTATTCATCAAACCTTATAAATGCATTGTAAACCGTATAAACTTATAATTGTGTAAACCTTATAAATGAACTGTCAAAATTTGTATGGAAACTCGTTTACACATTTCTGATAAATTTATCCAGCGATTT
>NW_016168578.1:7053-16290 GCF_001687245.7 Rhagoletis zephyria
TTAGGTCGGTGTTATGCAGACAAACTTTTGTTTGCCAAATTAAATGGCGGCTGCTTAGTTTGCTCGGAGGTGGTTATGTCGAGTTTGGCACAGGGTTGCACGTTCATTATGGTTTTCATGGCTATTGCCAACACGAAATGAGAATTTCAAATGTACATAACGCGCACAGTTTAAAATTTTTGTATATGACAACACCGAATTTGCTGCAGTTTGACCAAACAAAATTAGTTTGCTGTGAGAGTCGCCAAACTCGCTCTCTCCGAGTTTGCTACAACAACAATTGCACGCAGTTTGCCAAACAAAATTTCTGCATAACACCAAAGTTAGTGACACTGCGCTTTATAACCAAAGAAAACACGACTATTGTCGCATGTGTAAACGAAAAGAGAGTGTGGGTCGTTCATGTAACAGAGTGCATAAACTTATAAGATTATCTGCTTGATAAAGTTATCGGTTTAGATGAATACCACTATTAACTACACAAGATTGTTGTGCGGATTTTCACCATCGGAATATTGCTATTAAATACAGAATTTCGCGAAAGTGTACACTTAAAACATCACAAATGTATAAAAACTAATAAATACGTGTTAAATTGTGCTCATTTATTCCATTCATTTGCGTGAAATTCATCAAAACATAGTGCCGAAAGTGCAAGTGTTTTTTGCAAATAACTCTTTAGTGAATTAAAAATGTTAATTTCCGGTCTCGGATTGATGTTATTGGCGTTAAGACGCGTCGATTGGTACCACCGAACTTTTTCTGTCCATTTTGACCTGGTTCCGCTAAAATGCACTACTACCCTACCTACCCTCTTTAATGAAAATCGATTTTTGAACGAAAAAAACTTTGTAGAAAATAAAAAATTTTGGCCTATTTTAAAAAAGTATCCACATTTGTACTGATCGTCTAAAAATGTATTGTGGCGAATACTGCGGCAACGCGAAGCGAACAACGAGAAATAGGCAGAATGTTCGAGGAATGACGTAGAATGTTCCACAAAGAGAAACTCAAGTTGGATGAACACTGCGAACAGCGAGAGAAAGAGAATGGGCGATGAACTTCAGAACATTCTAGAGTTGCCATGACTGCGAGCGCAGGTATATAAGAGCCACGACACAGCGGAGTTGGGGAGTTACAAGTCAGCAAGCTACAAGTAAAGTGAGTTGCAAATAAGCGAGCTAAAAGTTTAATTGGGGTAACAAGTTTTGTAAAGCGTTGTAATTGCTTTAACGAGTATTGTAAAGTGTTTTTACTGTATTAGCGAGTATTGTAAAGTGTTTGTTGTACAATAAAGTTAATTGTACTAAAATTTGGTCATCGTGAGCATTTATTTAACAATCCAGCGATACGAGCCGTAAGATATTTGGGATATCCCTCAAGGTTTCAAGGATAATCGTAACAATTGGTGTCAGAAGTGGGATTGTTAAATAATTCCCGAAGGATAAACTACTGAAAATGGCGAAAATTCAGGACTTAAAGATTGAGGAGCTGAAACAGGAGTTGGAAAAGCGTAAATTGGCCACCTCCGGAAGAAAAGTGGAATTGTTATCCCGGTTGCGAGAGGCTATCGAAGAAGAATACGACTTCCAGGGTAAACTCGACGATGCATCCGCACAGGACGAACAGAAGGATGAGGCTGCTTGTTCGTCGAAGGATGTGCCTCAGACATCCGGGAAGGTTGAAGAACAGCAAAAGGCTCTTAGTTCATCAACAGCTATGGATATGAACACGTTATTGGCTGCCATGTCACAGATGCCATCTCAGATGCAAACACAGTTGTCAGAGATTTCGTCGCAGCTACAGGCACAGAAGACACACGTATCACAGTTGCTGGAAGTGCAGGTTGCAAAGATTACACAACTGCAGGAGAATTTGGCTAGAGATAACGTCCAAATCAAGGATAGACAGGATAAAGTCGAGGCTAAGGTAGAAGAGTTGGAAGGTAGCATCCGAGATTTGCAGATGAATCGTCCAGCTACTTCGACAAGTGCTCCCAACGTAAAACTTCCATCCTTTGACGGCACGATTCCTTTTCAAGTCTTTAAGCTCCAGTTCGAGAAGACAGCTACAGCAAATCGTTGTAGCATGGAGGATAAATCCGCTGCCAAAGGTCCAACGAGACTCTACAGGAATTCGCTTCAGAGATCGAGAGGTTGGCTCACTTAGCTATTGGAGTCGCATCTGGTGAACACCTTGAAAGGGTAAAGATCCGGAGGTTCATCAACGGAATGCGGGACGTGTATACCAAGCGAGAGAGGTACGCGAATCCAAAGCCAACATTTGCTGAAACCGTCTCGTATGCGCAGACACGTGAAACGGTGGTGCTCCTAAGTAGACCAGCCTACAAAGCACATCGCGTGGAAGTGGAAACACCGGATGAGACAAACGAAATGCTGAAGAAGATTATCCAACTGCTGGGCGAGAAAAAGCATGGCTCTGGCAAATGTTTTAAATGTGGAAAGCCAGGCCACTTCGCCCACGATTGCAGCGCAAGTTCCAGTGCGCTCAACAATTCAGCAGGACGCAAACGCAGGGCTGAAGGAGACGAATCCAACTCCAATCAGTCGTTAAACTAAAACGAGCCAGCAGCAAGGGGCGCGCGCTGGCTCCCGCAATTGAATGCCCCATAATCTCCGTCTCGCGAATTGGCAGAAAAGCGAGCAACGTTACTGTTGGTGGATATGTGGACGGACATGAGCGAGTACTAACTGTGGATACGGGCACATCACATTCCATCATTCGATCTGATTTGGTCACTAAAGAGGTAAGGCCATTACCTGGAGCAAGGTTGAGGACAGCAACTGGAGAGGACATTATAGACGTCTGGCTAACGACAAAAACACCAGCGGAAGAGTGGAAGGAAGAACAGCTTCGAAAGTGTCAGCAGGAAGATCCAGATCTGGAGCTTTTGATGCATGGACTGGAGGTAGACAGAAGGCCATCTAAGGAGCAAATGGCAGCGGAAAGCCCCATCGCAAAGGCGTACTGGGCACAATGGAACAGCTTAAAATTAATATCTGGCTGTTTGCATAGGGTCTGGGAAAGAAAAGATGGCTAGTGCTCCCGCAACCTAATAGTAGTTCCAAGGGTAAGAATTCCGGATGTGCTCAAGGAATTCCACAATGGTCCTAGTGGAGGGCACTTGGGAATCACGAAAACCCTGGAGAAGATCAAGCAGAGGTTCTATTGGGTTGGTTGTCGGCAATCGGTCGCAGAGTGGATTGNTTTTTTGCGATGTTGCTTTGACCAGGGTTTGAACCCAGGTGCTGCGGAGTGGAAGCGCGCACTGCTTACCACTACACCACAGTGGCCGACTGTAGAATATATATATATTTATATATTAGAGTTCAAAAATACACTCTTTTTGGAAATTCATAAACGCTACATCAAAATATTGTTATTTGTGAGAAAAATAGACCTACATCAAAATATTGTTATTTGTGAGAGAAAGAGACACGTATTTATTTTTGTTTTGAAAAAAAAAATTATTTCTGGAGGTCGCGCTAGTTGGATTTTTATAAAAACGATGATGTTTCCAATTTTTTATTTTTGTGACATGTTATATTGCAGCTAAAAATGTTGTTTTTACATGTACTTACTCAGGTATTATTGGGGTATATTCCCTTAATTACATACCTGTCTTGGACAGTTAGAATGGGCCTAGTGCCAGAAAATATGCTTTCGAAGAGAGACTGCTAAAATTAAAACGTTGATACTGAACGTTTTCAGCATTGTCATAGGTTCAAACTCGTTACCAGGGGGTTTCTGGGGTCGGTGATTACGAACAACACGTGTTCTTTATCGAATTTAACATTGGTCTCCTAGTGATTTTAACCTTACAGAATCAGTTTCACCCGCGGTCAATAGCATCCGATTTGAAGCTCAGATCATCGAATATATTGACCAAGGGAAGTCTTCAACACGCGACATCAGCGCTTTTATAAAAACCGACTAGCGGGGCCTCCAAAAAATTTTTTTTTTTAATAAAAAAATACGTTTATTTTTTATCCAGCCTAGTATCCTCCCTGAAGTCGAACCCATTAGAAGAATGGGAGGAGCTGGAAACTGTGTTTCCTTTGTTGTATAAGCAGCACGATCATATTCACATATAGTTGCAACATCTGTTCCTTGCGAACGATTGTTTTCGAAAGCAGGAGCAACAATAACCACATCAAGAAACTCCATTGACTGGCAAACATTTGGAAAAAACAACAGAAGACTTTTTTCGCTGAAATATTTTATTAATAAATGTTTTCTTAAATAAGATTAACTCGTACAAGAATGATAGAACACAAGATTTCGCCAATGAGGATTTTTGAGCGTAATTTTTGCGTGACGTCATCTTGGTGCAATTGCGAGAGAGAAATGCCAAAACTCATATAAAAATATGTAAACAACGCAGAAAAATGTGTTAATTTTAATATTTTAATTTAGGTAAGTACGATTTTTAGCACATGAAAAAATGGATGTATTGACAGTGTTTGCAATTTCATGTAGACCAAAAGGAAGATGTGCAGCAAAGTGACTTTTTGGACTAGCCATTGTAAACAGCCATGCATAGTGCATATTTAAATTTGTGGACAGTAGCCAACCACCATAAACTCCACAGCTTTTATTTGATGACTTTTGTACCATTTCCGAGAGGATGCATGAGTGTGGCTTCTTTGGAAACACATATTCTATGTAAGTAAAACATAATTTAAGCTGAACTTTTAAATTTATAATAATTTGGGCACTGTTTTGTATTAGGTACGTAACAGCGCGGTAAGATGCCGCTTGAATTAGCGCCTGTCAACCTTATCCACTGGTGCATTACCTCATACCAGCACTAAAAAGAATCAGGTACTAACAAAAATAAGTAGGTACTGAAGTTCATGTATCTATTTACTGAAGAAACTGCTTTTGTATGTATGCAATTGCCAACAAACTAAACCAGCAACTGTCTACATTCACCATGGAAATATACCTACTAAAATTCACCAAGGAAGACCAACATAGTTCCATGTAGAAGCCCATAGCTCACACACATGATTCAATAATACAAGGTTCGATAAACTGACAGTTGTCTCTCTCGCACCGCTCCCTTAGCAGTGGCACCGTGTTGCTTCTTTGCAAATTTACTTGGAAAAAGTGTAGCTTTGCTGTGAAATAGAAGTATAAGCTTTTGTGCAATATGTTTGTTTGTATATGCATATGAAGCACATTTAACTGATGAAAACACAAATTGTTTTTAAATTGGATGTTTACTTACCTCTCATAGTAGTTTTATTTTAATTTTGAGTCCTTTTGCAGTTTTTATACATCTAAATAACACATATATTACATAATTCACGTAGATATATTAATATTTCGTTTAATATTTCGTTTAAAATGCCAGATTTCCATTTTCGCAATAAGGGATTTCATTCTTGCCCTTTCTCTGTCCTTCGTAAATGCAACCATTTGTAAGGGAGTGTCAAACCGCGGCTGTCAATAATTATCTAACCTTGTATTATTGAATCATGGCTCACAAACATAGCACAAAGCTCGATTTGGTGTTTAATGCATCTCCTCGCCGGCAGAACTGCTTCCACTTTTTCGCCAGGTTTGCTTCCGTAGGAAACGAAAAAAAAAACTTATATTGCACGCTTTCCTTTTGGTTTCACTATTCCACTTTGCCACTGCACACTTCATTTTGCTTTGTTATGTCTCAATAATTGTTTAAAATCACGCAGAAATTTTAACGCACATATATTAGAATTGTTATTCGGTTTTTTCGTATGCTCACAATCAACAATTGCACCAAGATGTCGTCACGCACACAGCTGATTCAGTCAAAATCACAAAGAGCGGATTAGCGGTACCGCGATTGGCGCAATCTCTATTTCTCTCAATCGTGTCCAATGTATATGTATCTGTGTAAATACCATTCATCATTAAACATATAGTTCTGCTATGTAACGGAGTTTTATTTATTTTCAGTTCCTACATTATTAAATTTTATTATTCGGAGTTAAGAATTCCCAGAAGATGATTAACTTGTGATTTAAAAAAAAATTTAACCCAATACGGAATACACAATGAGTACCGATACGAGTAGATATCGATACTTTAGGTTCGGTATTTTTCAGGCATCGATACATTTTGTCGATACTACTTCCAAGTAAAAGTATCGATACCTGCATGATATCGTTACATCCCTATAAATGAATTCAAATGCAGCTGTCCACATAATTAAAGTTTGGCAACGCTGACGCCAACACAACGCAGAAAGATGGCCAACTCTCAACTTTTCGCGTGCGTCGTTCGTCAGCTCTTGCAGATAATTAAAACTATGTGATATATTTTTACTTTTATTATCAAATGCGGGCAAGAAATACCGTTTTTATGCAATTATTGATATAAAATATTAATTTATCTGTCAATAGTATATTAATTTAGTGGCCAAATTATTCGCTGCCAAGCGCTCATTGTAGCAAGCACTGACGTTACTCGCGATGCTGTCAAAGCGACGCCTACGCCAACGCAACGCCAAAGTTGTATGTAGATTGGCCTCAACAATAGCATATGCACATAGTACTTAATTAAGAATTAAGTTTAAGTTTAAGTTAAATGTCTACAGTTGTGCCTAGCAACAAATTTTTTAAGGTTGATAAAAAATACGATCCTTTACCAAAGTTATATTTTTGGGTATGTATAATTTAACCACAGGATGGAACAAAGAACTCTTTCCATTGCATATTATATAGATACTTTAGCAAATATAAATATGCGGATTTCTAAAATATAAAAAAGTTAGAGCACAAATATATTTAAAGTCAAATTCATGATGTACCGTTTTAAAAATGTATTGATTATTTTTTATATTTCTTATAAGAATTGAATTGAAATTTTAGCATTATGTGAAAATTTTAAACAAATGTTCTGTCTAAAAAGTGGTAGGTTTTAAGTCTTGTGTGGTAGATGTGGTATGCGGCAGTCCTACCACATATGTGGTAGAGGTTTGCACACTGCTGAAAATAATTTTGGTTAATTTTGGTTTTCGTTGTTTTCTTTGATTTGTTTACTTTTCATTCGTTTCCCAGCGAAACAAGGTGGTGTAGAAGCCGCTCTCAAATCCGACTTGTTTCACTCTCCTGTTCTTGCGTGATCTTGTGTCGTTCGTTCATGTTAGAGCTGGGACACTATCGAAGGTAATATCGATAATATCGATAGTTAAAAACTGTCGCCATTATCGATAGTTTTTAAAAGCTATCGATTTCGGTTTTAGCGAAACTTCTCTCTTTACATCTCTTAACATTACATTAATTTTTTTTTCAAGAAAATCACAATAGCAACTATAAGCTTACACTAAGTTATAGCAAAATTTATTAAGCTATAAAAGCGCTTACACAAAATTTTTATAGAAATTCGAATTAAAAAGCTTGAAATTTTAATGATTTTGTAGTTTTTTTATTTTCGTACAACTTTAGACACTAAACAAACAAAAAATAGTCAAAACTGCTGAAATGTTGTGGTGCTATTATTTTGACCAGTACTTTATTCGTTTTCTTATAATATGGTAAAATGTTAATAATAGTGGTATTCATCTAAACCGATAACTTTATCAAGCAGATAATCTTATAAGTTTATGCACTCTGTTACATGAACGACCCACACTCTCTTTTCGTTTACACATGCGACAATAGTCGTGGTAGATTGTTGGCTTTTCAACACCGGAATTTTGCAATTAAATACAGAATTTCGCGAAAATTTACACTTACTTTGAGTTCATTTACTCCATTTATTTGCATCAAATTCATCAAAACATAGTGCGAAAAGTGCAAGTGCTTTGCAAATAACTCTTTAATGAATTAAAAATATTAATTTCCGATCTCGGATTATTATTACTGGCATCAAGACGCGTCTCCACTCTCGATTTTTTCCGTCCATTTTGACCTTGTTCCGCTAAAGTGCACTACTACCAGTTTTTTTTATAATAAGCTATACATTTATAAAATATTAATATACATTAAGCAGTCAAAAGTTGCCAAAATGTCGGGACCCTAGTAATTTGTCCGACAGTATAAGTATTACATTTTTATTTTGTTTGTTTTAAATCTACCACATTTTCCTCCAGATTCTACCACACAAAATTTAATTTTTTTACGGATCACTGCTCGCAGCGTGCAAATAGCATGCGTTAATGCATCCATTCGGTACTGAGTACCCATAAAGGAATTTTGGGTATCTAATTCCATTAGTATTGAGTACCCATGATGCAATAATACAAGGTGGTATCAGTTGTGACAACTCGATTTGACACTGCCTTAGATCAGTAAAATAAGAAGAAAAACGGGAAGAAATGAATCCCCATTTGGGGGAAATATATCAATTTTCATATTTTCTTCTAAACAAAATTTGCTTTTTTATAGTATATTCGCAATGAAATTAAATAAAATAAGATATAAAACCTCTTTGAGAAAACAAAATGTGTATACTGAGAAAAAATACAAAAAAAAATTCAATCATATTATTAGGCAAAGAATTGTTAAAGAAGTAACACTGTTTCAGCTAAGGCAGTCAATATGGCGGAATTAGAGCGAGAAGTTGCCAACTGATAAAGGCTGATTCGCATACAACTTTCTTCGCTTTGCTTGATAGTTCTTTGCTTTGACATATAATAGGGCATTCGCACGAGGCGATTTTACAGGCAACAAAAGTTGAATACGTAGTTGAATGAGGAGTTGAAAGTGAAAAAGTTGCCATCCCTATTCAGACGAGGCGATTTTGGATTCAACACGAATCGTTATTTACATTATCGAAAATGAATTTAAATCGCAAAATTTTATCAATTGGCGTAAATTTGGTAAGCCAAGCGTTGGTAGAAGTGCTTTTAGCGAAGCTGAAAGATAAAATAAGAGTAAAAAAGTCAAAAAGAATAAAAGTATGTATACAGAACAGTGTTGGCATTTTTGGTACAATTGTACTTGTTTGATACAATTTCCTTTACAATATACTTTCCTACTACGCAGTACTTTTTAGTAAAATTTTGTAATGAATACTAAAAATATATAGCTCTGAAAATTCAGTTCGCCTGTTCGTAAGTTTTGAAAAATGGCTTGAACGAACCAGTATAACATAGCCTAGCCAAATTTTTAAAGAAACTTTTCGATACTAAGTTTTATTAAAACAAAATGTCAAAGTCAGCTTCATATAGAAACAAAGTCTTCGTTAGTTATAAGAAGAGATTTTCTTAAATATAATACCTTTACG
>NW_016168578.1:17947-19024 GCF_001687245.7 Rhagoletis zephyria
TGAATTATAAGTGAAAAATCAGTTTAAATTGTGTTAATTTGCAATTTGTGAGTGATTTTTGAGTATAAGACTGCGTAAAAACTAATACAATGAAGTGCTGTGTGTTAAATTGCGACAGCCGCCAAGATGCAATAAGCGTAGATGCAAGTGTAGCGGTGGGACGAATCGCTGCATTTTGTGTACATAGGGCATGGCAAAGCCGTTCCCGAAATGTTTCTCTATTATTATATTAACAGCATTTCCTCACAATGATTTTGTTTCTGCTCCACGCAGCCTCCATTAGCAAGTTAACTAATCAATCCCGCAGAGATGCTGCTGCAGTTTTCTGCAGCAGCCTTAATTGCAAAGCAATGGAGTGCACTAAAACGTGTGCTGAAGCAGCCTTAATTGCAAAGCAATGGAGTGCACTAAAATGTTCACTGTTCTCTAATAGATTAGGTGAAACATGCAATATTTTCGCATTTAGTAAAATTAAAACACGTTTTTCGCCTTGCAGGAGTTTTACCTGTTGTTTCATGCACTGCTGACCGGTATCCCATCAGGAACAGGGGTATGCGGACATCCCAATCTTTCTGAGTTTTGTCCACGAACTTCCGCAAATGCTCTTCCAGGGTTCGGTTGAACCGTTCCACCATGCCATCTCATTGCGGATGAAGAGCCGTTGTTTGAGTTTTCTGGATACCCAGTATCTGGCACATCTCTTGGAACACCGCCGATTCAAAATTTCTTCCCTGGTCAGAGTGCAGCTCTATAGGCACACCGTATCTCGCAACCCAATTGTAGGTGAATACCTCCGCAACTGTTTTAGATTCCTGGTTTGGAATCGGGTATACCTCCAGCCATTTGCTAAAGTCGTCCATAACCACAAGGACGTATTTGTTTCCCTGTGCGCTCATAGGAAATGGACCGGCTACATCCATGGCAATCTGCTTGAAAGGTGCACCTGAGTTATACTGCTTCATCTGGCCATGACTTCTGGATTTGGGTCCTTTAGCTGCAATACACTCCGCGCAGTTAGCAATCCACTCTGTGAGCTCGTGGAGGCTATTAGCAACGCTGGCGAAATTCGGAACAAAT
>NW_016168579.1:0-1168 GCF_001687245.7 Rhagoletis zephyria
GGAACAAAATATCTTTAGTTGTCGAAACTAATCCTTTTTCTCAGTGTATCACTAAGAAAAGTTTGCACGTTTTTCAAATTAATTTTAAACAGTTAAAAAAAGTTATGAAAGATCTTTCGACATCCGATTATTTTGTCTTGCTTTTCTGTTCGCTTTCTTCTCTATAAAACATAAAAAAGTGCTTATTTCATATAATACTTTTAACCCTTAATTAGGCACATGGGGTCAAGGCCATTTAAAGTTGTAAAACGGCCATGGAGGGCTTGGAGCGTCTGTCTCGCACTCTGTCTTGCTTCCTAACTAATAAGTCACGGCCAGAATATCGGCGTGTACATACTTTTTTAAGCCCTGACCCCATGCGACCACTTATGTAATATTTTTTGGCGGAGGTAAGTTTTTATTTTTGTATGAAGACAAAATTGTGCGTTTCTTTCTTAAAGTCAACTATAACAATGAGCTTTAATATTTATGACAATATACATTTCGTTTTATTTATTTAGTCATGGTTAGAACATCGTCGTGTACGCATGTGTCGCCACTCGCTTGATTGCTGACCCCACGTGAATTTGTGGAGGTTGCGATTTTTATCGGGATCGCAAAATTTTTAAAGATCTTTCCGGTACGGGCTGTAATTTTCAAATCAGTACCCATCTGCTTGGAAGTCTTTCAGTTAAAGGTCAGCAAGGAAGGGTAGCCTGCTAGGTTTAAGTTAGCGTCTCTAAGTTTTTTTCGTTTAGATCTTAATAGGTCTTGATACTACTTGTGTGTGGGATTCTTATTTACTCTAAATTTCAAACTTATATTCAGAACCATCTGCGAAAACTTCTTTATTTTAAAAAAGGAAGTATTTTTGTACTCAGTTTTAGAGCTCGTGTGTTTAGGTTAGATTTATGTGATTTTAGTGAATTACGATCTATGAAGTGAGAAAATATGAAAGGAAAGCATGTGAAGCCTGCCACTTTCCTATTTTTTTTTTTTAATTTTCGTATGCTTCGGTATCACAGTAGTACTTCCCTTTTTTATTTTATTTTTTTCTAGGCTAGAAAGATAACAAGCATCAAGTCTCAAATGTAAGTTGAAAGAAAAAAGTGAAAAGTTAAGTGAGTACTTAAACTCTATTTCCTCTATTTTTCTTATAAAATATTTCTTGATACAATTTTTATGACTC
>NW_016168579.1:1803-14724 GCF_001687245.7 Rhagoletis zephyria
TACATATGTATGTCACTCAGAATATTCCAAACATTTACCTAAGCAATGATCTAAAATACATCAAAGTAGCAAATGCACTCGTGACACGCGAAATCTTTTTTAAATCGCATTGCTAGCTAAATGGGATCTAGTTGTCACGCAGCTATAGCAAATGTCATGCCAAGGAGCATTAGATACATACACGTAGACATATTTATGTACATATGTATGTGTGAATAGATGGATGCAAGCAAGTATTTGTAGCTTTCAACATTAGCAAGTCGCATAGGTTGTGACACGAGATACTTACTTATGTAGTTGGCTGTCGTGGCCAACATTTGTCGTTTTTATGAGAATGATATTAAAAAATACTTATGTATATATCTACATATGTATTTATACCTAATTATAAGTGATATATACATACATACATATATATTGTATGTATGCATTTTCAAAAATTTGTAACAACACATGTAAATAAATGACGACAAATAGGTAATCAGGGATTTTGGTCAGTGTCATCACTTTTATTTTCAGTTCCATTTTCATTTTCGTTCATGTCACTTTAATTATTATTGTTTGGGCTTATTACATGTCATTACCGTTAATACCGGCAATACAAGCCATTTAATCAGCCATATGTAGTAGCAGCCAATAAAATAGCCATCCGATGTCGTACACACTGGTGTCCGCTACTGTTGATGGTGGTTTTTGTTGTTGTTGTTGTTGTTGTTGTTGTTGACGTTGTCGTTGCTAGTGCCTAGGCACTTAGTCCTCCGTGGCTGTGTTGCCGGTGCCACTAGTGGATTCATGCGATAAATCATTGTGTACCCAATGCGATCAAAATGACTATTCATGCAACATAAATACACATAGTTACATATATCGAGTACGTTTAAATAAATACTTGTACATTCAGGCGATAAGTTCCAGGAGAAGTGGACTTTGTTCTGGAATATAAATAAGAAAAAGCGAAGGCTTTCAATTACCATTAAAATTACAATTAATAGGTCTAGGAAATTCAGGAATCAATCGTTCTGCTCACGACTCGTAAAGTGACAGGTGAAGAAAACTAAATTCCAGAGCATCACATTGAGTCTGTGTGGGCTCTAAGAGACCCCTTTAACTACATTGAGCTGCGCGTCTAACCTCACATAACAACCTAAGATAACTACGCTGTTGTTCGACATCTAGAAATCTTAGGCTATCGTAGATATACGTAGTACAATAGTATGGAGCACAGAATTGTTCCTTCGGAAACTGGTTCATTAAGTTTCACTGAAGTCACCAAAATAGATATTGATTTAGGGATAGGATTAGATGCTTTTAAAACAAAGTCTATTTAACTTCTTTTTGGAAGTATTTTCATAAAAGTTATGAAAATCAAAAGCCATTTGAGAATTGCAATGAGCTGGACGACTATCGAATAATCTGATATTGCATATATTTAGCAACATTATTTATAAACCATTTATGTATGGAATTCGCCATCAATATCTAGCTAGGCATATCCCAGCGCATATGCATAGGTATGTTTTATATGTACATACATATATATGTACTTATGTATATATACTCTCATACAAACATATGCATGTGTACGCATAATTGGCCAGCACAGCTGACTGCCAGTTATCTATCTACTCCACTGCTTTGCTGCACTGTGACTACTGATAGTTGGTGATTGCTGTTACCGGCGCTTGCTGATGGCTAAAGCTCGGTGCTGTGCTGCCCGTCCAGGCTGGCCGGAGCTTAAATGTCGTCATCATTGCTGATTCGCGTGCACCAAGCTGGTTAGTGCAGCCCCACATGCCAAGTCAAGTCATGCGAAGTGTTTGTTGTTGTTGATTACGTACATACTCATACAAGTGTATGTATGTATGTACATATACATACATATGCTTATGCATCCCTGCAGGGAGTGACCTAATTTTAGTCTGTTTATGCGAGTACTAGTGCTAACTATTAACTGTATATTTTTTTGTGAGGTAATGGTCGAAAAAAGTCAGACTTGGATCCCCAACTAACTTGTAACCAGGGACCGAGAAAAAAGGTGTGATCGAAAATAAATGTCGTTCCCAAAATTGTTTCAAAACCAAAAATCAAAATGGGAACACAACAGAGATGCTCAACAAACGTTGTGAATCGATTTCGTTTTGTTGATGCGCAAAAATAATTTATCAAAATAATTTCGTTACGTTTCAGAGCTAAATTAACGAAACAAAACTCAATCGTTAACATGGAAACAAAATAAATCAGTGACAAGTTGTTGTTGTATGCCATTGCCAACTCAGTATTAACACCTAGCGTCTAAATGCATGCTACAGCTTTAGCGTTAACCATGGAATTTCTTTTCGTTAAATACCAAAATAGAATATTTTCAACAGAAACGATGTTTTTTTTTTTGGTAAACGCTAAAATTAAAGTTACAATGCATCCTTGGAATAAAACTATCCAGAAAATTCGCAATCGAAATTATGTAAGAACAAAACGCTGCGGAACGTTTCCAAAGAGAACAATATGCGAACAATACTTTCGGGAACATTTCTAAGAGAACAAAAAAAGAACAAAAGTCTCCGGAACGTTTTGGTAAAGAACTAAACGGAAACAAAAGTCTAAGGAAGTTTCTCTCTAAGAACAATTTGGGAACTAAAGTCCCAGGAACTTTCTGCCAGAGAACGAAACGGGAACAAACCTTCTCTGAACTATTCACGAACAATGGAAGAGAGAACAAAATTTTTCACATAGCGTTCATTAGTTTGAAATGTTTGACTATTGAAATTATTCAAAAAAGAACTGAAAGATAATTATGCAAATTAAGTCAACGAAAGACTTAAGACACGAACTTTTGTTGCACAGAAAATGAAAAATTGTTCCATAAATGGACATTTCATGCTAATTAAAAACGATAGGGAAGTCGAAATGATCCATACTTCCATTGGCTTAGAAATAACAATCGTTGCTCTCACTGAAACAATTTTTTATCCCAACATGCAGACTCTCCTCTCTTTTGCTCTCTAGCACAACATTCACCGGACTTTTGTTCTTATTTCATAATTTTTGAAAACTTTGTTTTTGTTATTTTATGACCTTATAACAATTATATTCAACAAATTTTTCAAATCACTGTTGCTTTTCCACAATAAGTTTTTCATTAAAAACGGCCTCAAGCTCAATAAAATTTATTGAACATTTTTGAAAACTTTATCGATGCTTTCGTTCTCATTTTGTCCTCATTGGAAACGATCCAGAAAGTTTCGTTCTAATTCTGTTCTTCTTGAGAACGTTTCCGAGAGGTTTGTTCGCATTTTGTTCTTTACGGAAACGTTCCCAAACCTTTTGAACTAATTTTTTCCGCTGGTTTCTTTTGTGGGAACGTTATTGATAGTAAATTTTGTTCTCATGTAGAACTGAACCAAAATTGGAACACATTCTTCGCCCTTGCTTGTAACTAACTACTTTTGGACTAAAACATAAAAAAAATTTTATTTGTTTTATTTTAAAAATTTGTATTTATTTAATTTATTCATATTTAACATTACATATTTATTTATCTGTTTACATAATCAGCTGTAGGTAGCCCCGTATTCAAATTCCGTCAGACATAACATCAAAAGGATAGATAATGTAAAATTTCGATCTTCATTTTATTTGTCCTGAATTCGAAAAAGTATTTGTGAAGTGCCGGAAAAAAGTGTATTCAAAGAAATTTTTGTATGGAAATATTTAAATAGAAACTTGTGTAAAGGGACCAAATTCCCGACTACGTCTGCATGACTCCCGCATGACTTTACTACTCACTTTAAGTTGGTTTTGTCATAGATAATTAAAAGTGCGGTATTTGTCGAGATCCCGCAAAACAACAAACTAAAAGTTGGTTATTTTTAACAATTGATAATTTTTCACTGCAGGGTTATATGAATGTATATATGTATGTATGTAGATGTTTGTGCATTTGATATATTAGCGCTATCAGTTTGTCGTCTGCCAGGCAGTCTGACAGCCCGGTTTGTCAGCTTGTTTCAACAAACTCGTATATTTTTGCTGCGACTGCGCCTGCAACTGCCTGTTTGCCTGTCCCGCAGAGATTTGCATCAATTTGGGATTAACTTGTGATTTTCCTTCACTGACAAACCGAACGCAATTAATTCAAACGAATCAACGAATTAATATAAAAATTAAATTGACGATAAAAAAAAAATTTAACACATACTTTATTGTATGTGGAGCAACAATAATAGTGATAAATACTTATATGTATGTATGTATGTAAATGTGCTTATAGCAACATATTGAATGACTTCACTCATTTAAATTGGCATTGGCACTGGTAGCTGGTGTCTGGTAGCTGGCGTCTGGGGGCTGGCGTTTGTCGACACAATTACGCGTAAACTTACTGCCGCTGGAGCAGCCAGCAATAGCAACAGCAACAGCAACAGCTCCATCGTAATCAGCTGAACTATCTTGAATGTGTGCACCCGCTTGAGTCATAATTAAACGCTTGTCTCGCCCGTCAATTGCTTTTGCTTGCTTGCCGCTGATCATTGGCCGTCGTCTGTTCGAGTGTAAAGTAATCGTAATGCTGATGATGATGGTATCTATTACGTATCCTCTGTGTGTAGTTACAAAAATACATGCATTACTATAAACAGTGATCGGACTTCTACCACATTGTAGTAGATCAGGTACTTTTTTGAGCATCTACCACTCACACAAGGTCGGAAACCTACCACATATTCGCGTTTTTGACTAGTTTTATTTTTGCTCGCCGTAATTTCCTTAATTTTAAGAGCAAAAATTGTCCAACAATAAACAATATGTGGTAACAAGAATGATATAATAAAAGATTCCGCATTCCCGGCGGCGATGAAATTGCTCAAGTAAAAGTAGACAAAGCCGAATGGGAGGATAAAATAAACTGTAAAATAGTAAATTTTCTCAATAAAGAATTTTTAAAATGCAAAATATATGATTTACAAAAAGAATTGATAGCGAAAATGTTAAAAAACGGCGATTTTTGTGAAAGTATTAGCAAACTTAAGTGAATCTAAAGTTTCTGAGGCGTTGTTTACTTTTACCTGAGAATTGTCAAAATCGGTAAATCCCAAGTAGCGGTTTCTGGAACATGCCACATTTGTTCGCTACATTGTGATGTGATAAAAAAAAGCTGGCAGTACTCTGCAAGGTTACAGAAATCTCTTAAAATATGTTCGAAAAACATCTGGAAATGGAAAAAACTGCTTACGCTGTCAAGGAAAAAAATTGCCAAAACTCGATGAAATTTTTAGCAACTTCGGTCTTGCATTTTATTATACTAAAATTAAAATCTTTTTAGAATCTAAATAAAAAGTTTGCAGTTTAGGTGAAAACTTGCAGAGTTTTTTTAATTTTTGTACAAAGTTTGATCTAAAAGCACATTTTCTACCAAATTTTTTTCCACACAGAATTTTTTTGAAGTCCCATCACTGACTACAAATTGTTATTAGCATACTGTTGCTCTGAAATGTAAGTCAGTGTGTTAGTAAGCAACAAGTTGATACTCCAAACTCTAGCAAATTAACACTCAAACACTTTTGCGTTTTTAGTTCGTTTTGGCACTTGACGAACAACCGAAGAGTTTTGAAACTTTGTATAGGTACTAGCAGCGCTTCAACGGCACGCAACTACTTTCCTCTATGCGTGCAGACATATGTACATGTACAGATACACAATAGTATAAATATTCAATAAAACGATGAAAAGTATTTGTAGGTAAATGCATGAAGCTATTTAGCTAGATACGGAAAAGGGCTCATTGGTGGATTTTTATTTTATTTTAAGGGTGATAGTATTTTTTGTTTTTTTTTCGACGGTGCTTCCGATGCGCACGTAAATGGAGAAGTTTTTGGACTGGCCAAAAAACGTATAGAGGACTATGTTTTGAGAGTATGCACCTGCAATATACGGACCCTTATTGGGAAAGATGCCTCTTCCCGGCTCGTTGATGTCCTCGGGAAGATAAAGGCTGACATCACCATCCTCTAAGAAATCCGATTGACGAGCGTAAATTTGGTGGTGGATTTTTGGTGACAGAGAGACTCCATCGCCGATTACTCTCGTTCATCCCGCTGGACGAACGTCTAGCCACTACCCGCCTCAAAGCGAGATTCTTCAATAGGGTAGTATGCTGTACTGGGTTCCGACATGAAAAGTTCTATCAACCTACATGGCTGCGAAGAGCTGATAGGTGACATGCACCAGATATTAGATATAATTTAATCTTAGTTAGTAATACAGGTCCGCAGTTTAGAACCTCGGTGCACTTTGTCCAATTCTCAAGATGGAAGATCCCGCTGCTTGTGCAAATTATAGAAAAATAAGCCTTCGTAATACTGGTCGTAACTGGTTTTCGAAGATTCTGTATGAAAGACTGAAGCGCTTCATGAATTAAATTAGGCCTCATCAGAGTGGATTCGTTTTCCCAGCATTCAGCATTAATAGCAGCAATAATGTCTTCAAGGAGATCTAATGAAGAATAACTCTTGCCAACAGGTGCTACTTTATACTCGGATGGACTCTTCTGAACGAACAAAACCACATTTATTTGGCACAAAAACATGTCGATTCCGAAGAAAGGTGAGAAAACTTTAGGAGTTTACGTGAGGACAATTGGTGTGGGTACCGCAGAAGATGGAATGCCAAACTGCGGTGAAAATATTCTTCGAATTCGTATAAATGGCGCCCACGAACAAAATGGAGGGGTCAGGTGCAGAAAGACCTGTCTATACTCTTGGTATGAACAACTTTTTGTAGCATCTGAAGTCTAGGTCCATTTTGATTGCCAAGCTCAGGCACGATATCTCTCGCAAACAGAAATTAATAGAGGTTCGCGATTCAGCTGGGCAACTAAGGCTTACTCAACAAGAAACTTAAACGTTTTGAAATTCTTTGGACACTTTCAAAGTATGTATGCTTAAGAAACAAATGCCTGAGCTACAGGGCGTATACGTGAAATCATAGCGCGAGTGACTAAAGGAGCCTAATGTTAAACGCATAGTGGAACGAAGAACATTGCATCGAGCATAGCATCGAGTTACAAACATGTATGTATGTACGCTTTGCTCTACACTATGCACGCTTCCATTAAACAAATGCATTTGTAATCGACGCTTTGCTTGGTGCTCGACGCTCCGCTATGCGCTTAGCCTTAGCGTGCTGAAAGTTGACGCGATTGTAAAGGGCGGGCTATAATCATATGTTATTTTGACTTTGTCAGCGTTTTTCTCTGGATGTTGATAAGCAAAAATATCACATTTGGGGACGGGAAAATGCACATCTGATTGTCGAGAAGCCATTGCATCGGAACGTTTGACGAAGTCCATTTCGATCTGACACGTAAATTATGGATTCACAGTCTCGCCACTAAATTTGATGTGGGAATATTTCACCATATTGGATTTTAGGTATTTTGGTAACTTACAAGCTTATTTTGCATTTTTTGTAAAAAAAAGGTTACAAATTTGTACAGAATTTAATTTCGCACATTTTTTAGATATGAATATTTACACCTCAAAGTTATTTTGGTGTGAAATATATTTTCTTTTTTACATTATTTATCGAAAAAAGAAGACACCTACTTTTTTATTTAATTTTATTTGATATTCGAAAACCTTGAAAAAAAATCCCAAAATTATGAACCAAAACTAAGCACATTTTTTTAAAGTTAATAAACTATTTGTCGACGAAAATCAATTTGGTTATCAAAATGTACGTAATTACCTCGGCTTTCCATTAGAATGTCAGATAGAATTAAATAAATTTAATTTTAAATTAATTATACACCATTTGATCTTGGATGTGGCGTACAACTCAGTTCCAGACTGTCTTAACTCATAGACCATACACCAAGTACCTTTTTTATCAGAGCAGACTAACCAAAAATCTGCTATGTACCCACGGTCGTATATAATTCTACTGCTACTTTGCCATTATAACGAGATTCTTTTCTTGCCTTCTACACCTTCCAAATTTCTTTGCCCCTGGCTTTTTCTCTGTACCCACCTATAATTAAGTGAGACTCGTTCTTGATGGCCGTATTCAACGTTGCATCCGTCACCCAACATAAAAAATATTGTATCATAATTTCCTTTGGAATTACGAGTATTAAACTTAATGAACTGTTAAAATTAAGCCAATTTTCAATTCCACATCAGAAAAATTGCCATGGTAACTCACATTTGTAGTTGTAAAATTAAAAGTAATTGCATTTGAAATTCATATATTTATATATTGAAAAGTTGTATAAACATAGGTATTTACTTTCTCCTCTGAAATTTTGCACAAATAATATATATATATATATTTTTTTGAGACATTATTTATTATTTCTTCATTAAGTAAACACTACTGACGATTATACGTACGTACACCAGCACATACTACATGTGTACTCGTGTAAATACGAAACAAAGTTGCGAATAACTGAAAATGATATTTTACGCCGTAAATCCATTTCAAGCTGGCAATTATTTACTTACACGCTTAATAATTAAGAGCTGATGCCGCCCTACTAAAGAATGATGCACCTGTTAATGTGGGTGAAGCTACACAGATATATACAGATGTAGACGATGTACCCAGCAAGCAAAACCTATAAGGTGCATAGTACTTCTACTTAAAAATTTTTAATAATTCGTATGCCTTCCTACGAGATTTCTAAAAGGCCGCACATCGTAGGTTAATTTTTTTCTCATAGGATTAACAAGTAAAAAATGAGTTCTTCCCTTTTGAGGTCAATATAATTTTCTTGGATCTATCAAAATGCTCGAAACTATACGAATACATTGACTACATGGCCTTTATGTATTAAGCAGGCTCAGGTTTTTTAAATTCCTAAATTATCCTTTTTTTAATCGCTGGCCCTCTTTGGGCCAAATCTAGTTATTACAAAAAAAATTGATTTGAGGATCATTTCTATTCCAAACAGTAAAATTAGAGGCGAGGTCCAGTCGCTTTGTAGAATCGTTCGTGTTGCCTATCGTTCGTGTTACAGAATAAGGCTGTTTATGTAGCTGTTTTTAGCTCTGTTCTTTGTCCATTTAGCTGGATTGATGAAAAAATTCTGGAAACACTGGTATTTTGTACTTCTTGTCAAACAAGACCTGTTCTGTCTTGCCGTGGATTACCGATCTAGTTACCTGGTTTAGGTAACCTGGGGCTAGATCAAAAAGGGGGTCCAGAAATCGTCCCTTAACCAAAATTTCCACATCATCTACATAGCCGAACACCCGACGGCGCACTTTTTCCAGTTTTCAGGCACTGAAATCCAAACTAGGGAAGAGACCTGCACTAGTAGCTCCACGCACGTTCTGCCACGAAGTAAGCTATAGATAAGCCTTTTAGGTTGTTTCTGCCCCCAGATTATAGAATAGACTTGAATATCCTGAGTATTTGGACCCTTGTTAAATTTTATGCATGAAGACTTTATCTAACCTCATTTAGCATTAGTGTGCAGGGCGGATCTTGCGACCTTTCCTTGAAATAAGCATGTTGAGCTTTGAAGAGCAGTCACGAGGAATCGCGTTTCTTATGTACAGCTCTATAAGTCTCTCTGAAGTTTTAACAAAAGCGAAGACAGACTGATAGGCCTAAAATCTCTAGGGGAAAGACGAGAGCCTTCTCCGGCCTTCGGGATGAGCGCAACACTGACTACCCTCCAAGGTTTGGGGAGCTGTACCCCTTAATAGTTCGCACAAATAGGAGCCAACCAATTGCACGACACCTCCAGCGCCCTTTGCAGACTTGAAGACCATGTGAGATTCGTTCAGGAGATCGGAGAAGTACTTGACCTGAAGTACAAAATATCGCAAAGAAGTACATTTGACTGTATTTCGAAGTACGAAGAACAAGAGGTTAAAAAAGAAGTACTCTACTTTCGAGAAAGAGTACGGTTGGTCACATTAGGTATGGCACCACTAATTCAGCCTTTAGCTTATAGTTAGGCATATTTCTCGCAAGGGAATCCATGCATAACTCTTCGGTCTGTGTTTTGTAGAATAATACAATTTACAGATCAGAATACAATTTTAGGATATTTGACATGAAAAACAAGTGCAATTTAAATTTATTGATTGTCATACCTGGGAGCGATATAGGCTTACGTTTTGGCTCGCGGCCTTACATCAAAATTACATATTTATGACGTATTATAGAAACACAATGTACCTTATTAAATGTTACATATGCATGCATATGTAAGTATCTTTATCGAGCATATATTTTTTGTTTGAAATGACACAACTCGGCGCCATAAAATGATTTTCGCAGCTCAACAAATTTCCCAGCTTCACATTGCTGGCACTTGGGCATTCATCAGTCGTACCATTAAAAGCAACAACCAGCAGCAGCAACACCACCGTACGATGCGAGTGCGACTGCTTAAGCGTCTGTCCGCGTGTGTGTGTGTGTATTTCGCTGACATATGCTGAAACATTGTAATTTAATTTAATTTATTGCTTGTATGTTCCATCACCTCCAAACCGTAACGGCAAGCAGGCAAACAAACCAGCCCAGATCAGGCCATCCGTGGAGGGAAAAGTGCGGTTGGGCTGTCTGTAAATATCAGAATCGCTCTTTAATTTAAATCTGCTGGCTGCAAATCAGCTTCGACTCAACAAAATCACCCCAATTCAAAATGAAAATTGCTGGCGCTGTTGCGCGCACAATTGATTGGACTATAAAGACTATTTGAAGCACCACACCACCAGTCTCCTGCTGTTCGCTGTGTCTGTTAACAAAGTTTATTAAAGCGCGGCATTTAATCTTCACTTAATCTTTGCTGAGCATTGAATATGCGTACGTGTGGAAGCAACTAGCCAGCCAGTTGGGGCATTAAGCTCTCGTCCGCGGCGCTTCAACTTTAGCTATCGTCGCGCGCGCTGTTTCCCTTCCATTTTGGCGGCGCGCTCCCCCCCCCCCAACAGCTGATCCAATTCGATTTGCCGCGGCGCCCAGCTACAACAAACTATACTGCAATTTATTTCAATTTATTTCCACTTCCATGCATTCACGCCGCTTGGCGCCCGTCGGGTTGTGTGCGCTGTCTGTCGCCTGCCACCAAACAACTATGCGCCACCACTGCACTCTATCTCCTTGTTCTCCTCTACGTGCAGCGCTGCGTCGTCGCCACTCACCTTGTGTCCTTGTATTATCAATTTCGTACGAACAGGCCGCCGCACATGTTTTGGCATTTTTATTTTATTTTTATTTTTTTGTTTAGCAACTACACAATTTCTGCTGTTAATCGTTTTCGTTTTCATCGTCGTTGTTGCTTTGGGCGTTTTTCGTCGCGTTGTCGTTTTTGTTGTCAACACTGCGCGTTTTCTAAAGCGTAAATTTCGACTATAATCACTCAACTATGTAAGTATGCTCGTAAAATGTCAATTAACTTCACTAGGTGTTAAGCTAATTTTCAGCATTGCATACAAGCTGGTCTCGCGCTTGGTTGAACGTGAGTGCGTAAGTGAGCGCGCGCGTGCTCTGGAGGGCGGGTTAGCGGGCGTGTGGCGGTTCTGTTGCGTGGCTTGTGGTTGTCGGTTATCGCCAATGTTTTTGTTGCTGTCGGCTATCATTGTCGCTGCCACTATTGATTATGTTATTGCCTTTGCTGTTGTCGATGCTGTTGCCGCCGCGGCTGGCTCTGTCACCGCGCGCTNGCCAATGTTTTTGTTGCTGTCGGCTATCATTGTCGCTGCCACTATTGATTATGTTATTGCCTTTGCTGTTGTCGATGCTGTTGCCGCCGCGGCTGGCTCTGTCACCGCGCGCTCTTGACACTTTAGTCTCTTTGGCTGACCAAATTGACACATGACAGATGACATGACATAAACTGTTCGTTGGAAAATTAGCAGTGCTACATTCACATGTACATACATATACTCTAGTATGTATTTGTAAATATATGTGTGTGTATAGCATATGGAGAAAACAAACAAAATCTACTCACCAATAATGAAATGTGTCGACAAAAGCGCAACAGATTGTAAACGCAGATAAGGTAACGAGAGAGTAGCACTGAATTCCATGACCTTAATGAGCCTCATTGCTTGTGATCTGATATCGAATTCGGCGAAATTATGTAGGTGTTGNAAATCTACTCACCAATAATGAAATGTGTCGACAAAAGCGCAACAGATTGTAAACGCAGATAAGGTAACGAGAGAGTAGCACTGAATTCCATGATGAGCCTTAATGAGCCTCATTGCTTGTGATCTGATATCGAATTCGGCGAAATTATGTAGGTGTTGATATCGCTGCGAACGATGGTCGGAAATTAAAGACGAAATATGTTCAGTTGCACTGCGTGCAATGAAACGACTTTAAATATTCTGCTTGAAAAAGTAAGAACTTAAATATAGAGCAAATCTCAATCTTCTTAAATTCTTCAAAAAGTTTCCTCTTTCAATTGGTACCCAAATTTTTATTTTAAATAGCATTGAATTTTTTAAATAAATTTTGGAATAAATCATATCTTTGAAATTACAACTTACTTTGAAATAAATTTTGATGCCTCTTTAAATAAAAAAGTAGGTTTCAAACCCATTTATTTATTATTTATTTTATGGTAGGAGAACTTCTCAAACAATATGGACGCAATTTTCTCGATTTAATTTGTTGAAAAGTAATGAATATCCCGGGGTTGTAATATCGACGTCCGAAAATCGTAAAAATCCCGGGATCGTAAAAAATTAACATCCCTACTTGGGCTACACTGTGCGATAATTTGATGGCAATTCCAACCAGCCCGAACTTTGTTAAAATTTTCTTAAGGTATACCTCTCGTCTTGACTCTCTCCTTATTCCCGGCTTGCGAATAAAAGTGAGAACGTCGTGTAGATTATATATCATAAAACCATACTGTACTAAATTTCAATGATTGTTACAGTTGACTGGGTATTACCC
>NW_016168579.1:14749-19023 GCF_001687245.7 Rhagoletis zephyria
CCTTAATGAGCCTCATTGCTTGTGATCTGATATCGAATTCGGCGAAATTATGTAGGTGTTGATATCGCTGCGAACGATGGTCGGAAATTAAAGACGAAATATGTTCAGTTACACTGCGTGCAATGAAACGACTTTAAATATTCTGCTTGAAAAAGTAAGAACTTAAATATAGAGCAAATCTCAATCTTTTTAAATTCTTCAAAAAGTTTCCTCTTTTAATTGGTACCCAAATTGTTATTTTAAATTGCATTGAATTTTTTAAATAAATTTTGGAATAAATCATATCTTTGAAATTACAACTTCCTTTGAAATAAATTTTGATGCCTCTTTAAATAAAAAAGTAGGTTTCAAACCCATTTATTTATTATTTATTTTATGGTAGGAGAACTTCTCAAACAATATGGACGCAATTTTCTCGATTTAATTTGTTGAAAAGTAATGAATATCCCGGGGTTGTAATATCGACGTCCGAAAATCGTAAAAATCCCGGGATCGTAAAAAATTAACATCCCTACTTGGGCTACACTGTGCGATAATTTGATGGCAATTCCAACCAGCCCGAACTTTGTTAAAATTTTCTTAAGGTATACCTCTCGTCTTGACTCTCTCCTTATTCCCGGCTTGCGAATAAAAGTGAGAACGTCGTGTAGATTATATATCATAAAACCATACTGTACTAAATTTCAATGATTGTTACAGTTGACTGGGTATTACCCCATGGAAACATTGAAAATACGAGCAGTCAATGTGTGAAATCTCTGGGACTCATTCTGGCTATGAAACCTTTCCACAAAACACATTTGAGCGTGTACAGAAAGCTTCGGCGGTCCTCTCAGACATGTAAGTTAAGGGTACAATTGGGCATAAATGGGACTGGCCTCCCTGCACATTTTACTGGTTATATACTGTTGTGTTCAGGGCAATAACTCAGGGAAACAACTAGAAACCTGCAACATGATAAAGCTCATCTGGCCAGAGTGGGACTTTAAAACATTGAGCGAGCTCTTTATACTGAGCACAGGAGTAGACTCCTTGGTTATGGGTCTGCTGACTGGTCATATCCCCTTGGGGATGAACGCGGAGCGGCTCGAGGTGTCGTTCAATGACTTCGGCAGGAGCATCGTAATCGAAGTAAGGCGCTTTCTTTTTGAATGTTCCGCACTGGAAAGGAGTAGACTGGGGTTCTGGGATGCTGTAATGTATGGACCCTTGGGCGATTGCTAAAATTTGTCCACTCCACATACTGGTTTTGTTAGGGAGGAGACCCGAGCAATGGTCTGTGTAGGAGGGTCTAGCGGCAGCTGCTTCAACCACATCTTACCTGAAACCATCGAAATGCTGCTGGATCCATACCTTAGGAACAAATTGAGGTTTTCAACTCTCTAAGCCCACACTAGGTTTGCTATGCCAAAGGGAAATCAACGAACTTGGAATGTGTTGTAGGTACTTGGTTCACGATCTCTTAACGAAACTATAGGATGCTGGCTACAATGCCACTAGTTATGCAGACAAGCTGCTAATTACTTTTACAGGAAAATTCACCAGGGCTAAGTGCTGCTTTGTGCTGAGTATGAAACTGGTGTGTCAGCTTTAGCTGACCACTTAAGTTAATAGAATGGTTATAACGAACGAAGGTCCGTCCACCTTCAATCATTCCTCCTTAGTATGGAGGCCAAAATCACTAAAAAACCTTCAACATCATATTTTAATAAGTTTCAAGGCTTGCCTTACGCGAGTCACAGGATAAATCAAAACTTGTTCAATCACAGATTTAGAGTCGCTTTTGGGACAAACTTCTCACCGTATTTTTATATAAGCCTGATCCGATGGCCCTCAGCATTGGGGTTGGGCTAGACGGAATTAGCTGCTTCCGATTCTGATACGTCATCGTGCCAGCTAATAGTCTATCCAGCGGCTCTGCTTAAAGGAGAGCCCTAGTACAGATTCATTGTGACGGAAAATCCGTAAATTGATGTGTGGCCGATAAGTAAGATCACACTCGCTACTTGTCAGCCTTCTTGACTGGTCTGAAATCGTAGACAGAATTTTGCCATTATCGAAACTTTGGGAGAAGTAATCTTGAAGCACTTGGGCTCGAAAACAAACTCACTTTCCTCCACGAGGGTGTTTGTTTTTTAGCCACCTCGACGTTTGAGAGCTCGAGCAGATGACAAGAAGCTACTGCATATACAGTTCGAGGAACGTGCCTTTCAAACTCCGGTTTTCCGTGGACCACCGCGATGTCTATTGAACCCTCTTGCAGTAGGCCAGATATAGAACTAAAACTAGACTCTCTTCTCGGAAGTTTTCTTCTATCTATCTATCCCATACGATTGCGGACGCCCTAGCAACATATCATTAAAGTATAGAAAGAGTTTTTGATGTGTAATTAACTTAGCTCCCGGTATGGACTAAATTTGCTTCTGGCGTCATCGTAAACCATTTGGTCGTGAGTCCGACGGCCAGTCCATTTTTCATTTAACTAATTTTAATTCATTAAATTATTACTTGATTTTTTTTGGTAGACATCTTAAAATGGGTAAATTTTGCCTTAACCCCGCAAAAAATTTGTAACTGCTTATTTTGTGACCTAGCAGAAAATATGTAAATTCTCCTTGTGCGTACAAATGAACACTTCTGGACTAGTTTAGGGCTATTTCAGAACCAAGTCGGGCCTACTTCACGACTATTTTAGGACCATTAGGGATCTAGATCAGGATCATTTCCGTACTATTGCGGGACCTGTTCTGGACTATTTGATGAACATTTCGGGACTAGTTCGAGATCAATTCGGTACCTGTTCACGACCATTTCAGGGCTTATTTACGATTATTTGTGGACCATTTTGAGATTGGTTCTGGACAATTTCAGGAATATTTCATCACTACTTCGGAACAATTTTCGGGACAATTTCGGGACTAATAATGGACTATTTCGGCATCGTTTGAAGACTTGTTCAAGATCATTTCGGTACAAGTTCGCGACTTTTTCAGCCGTTTATGGGCCTTGTCAAGACTATTTTGGGAATAGTGTGGAATATTTTTCATGCAACTAGTTCTGGAGCATTTCTGGACTATTTCGGGATAATTTTAAGACTCTTCAGGAGTCATTTAGCACCCGTTTACACATGCAATTTCAAGTGTACCTGTACTCATGCCTGGCTTCTAACAGTGGCCGCTCCTCGGAAGACAATTGGAAGCTTCGAGTGTATTTCTGCCATGAAATGGCTTCTGTTACATTACCATCACACCATAAATGAAAGAGAAATTGGGCCAAAAATGTGTGTGCCAAATAGTTTTTTTCTAAATTGATTTTACTGCAACAAGTCTCATGCACATCCATCCATTGTACAAAATAATCTACTCACTGACCTCAAACCATTAACTTCATCTCTTGACTAGAACTTTTGGCTATCACTCAAGTGCTAATAGTTACTATTTATATGCTGTCCACCACAGGTGAATGAGTATATTCCTCTCTTTCACCAAATCTCCTAAATCTTCCTATCTTTCCAACCACACAAATTGTTGCGTTAATGCGAAGTGCGTACGTTCCGTATATCCCCTTTAAAGCCAGTTGACAACGTGACCCACTTGCAATTTAATATCGCTCGACTTTGTCAACTTGCTTTGTGTTAATCCTTCTAAATTTATCAAATCCTATGGCATTTCTTAAAACACTTTGCAAGCAGAGGTCCCTGCTTCTGTCGTTCTGGAAGCGTTTCGCCCTCATCCTCATCATGCTCATATTTTTGTGCACTCCTTGGCTTTGTCTCCATCTGAGCTGAGCATGTTCTTGCCATTTTGTCTGTGCTGTCACTACTCGGACAGCAACAAATTACAGCAGTTTATGTTGATTACGTGCCGCTTGTCGTAGCAATCTGCTTGCTCGTCGTTAACCGACGCCCGTAAAGGACATCTGTAAGAGTTGGTCCTGTTCTCTGCTATGCTTATCAGTGTGCGCTCGCTCTGTGTCAACCGACTCCACAACCTGCCTGTAGACGCCAGTGAACTTATACTTAATCGCGTAAGTGCTTAATTTTAAAAGCGACAAATCTTTGTCGGTTGTTAGTGCAGCAGTGGAGTAGCCAGCGGGGAGTGGGTTATGAGCGCCATGGCTGAAAGGCCGCTACGCAGGCCAGTTTACTCATTAACGCAGCATACTTAACCTTATGTCCGATATCCTTGATTATGATTATGTTCAACTTGTGACGTGCTGGCGGGAAATCGGGTAGCGGTGCACGTTAATGCCTGCCATTTTTACACTGCCTGCTA
>NW_016168580.1:0-19019 GCF_001687245.7 Rhagoletis zephyria
AATAGCCCAGAAATCATGCCTGTACTTAACAAAATGGGTAATAGAGAGCTAAAATTCGAGCGTATTCGATCGTAAGTGTTCTCCGAGTAAAAATGGATAAAGTGTCAAAGTGCATATCAGCTGTATTGTTTTTACATGTTGCCTGCATTTACTTGGTGCGTTTAAGGAAAAGTGAATGGCCTGTTGATGTATTTTCAATCTATGTACTAAAAATCAAATTTGTGAAACCAAAATTCAATTTCCAAGTGTTTGCATTTAATACCATGTTCTGACCGACAACCAAAACATTTTTCCTTCATTTTCTTTTCATTTACAACCTTTAACTTTCATTCTTATTTTGCTTTGGCCAGGCAATTAACAATAAATCCGAAATGGCGTATTAAAGATGATAAAATATGACTTCCACTTCGATAAANAGAACATGGTATAAGTGACAAAAACAAGAACAACGTGCATCAGCTGTTTCTCGACTTGTGGGCACGAAATGTGTGTGCGTTTCCGTACTTCTGAACTTTGTTCCATTTTTGAAAGAAAATGTTTCTCTTATTCTCTAATTACCAAATCCGGTCCGGATTGTTAGGGAAAGAACCTAGTGTTGATATTATCAGTGAACTGTAATTTTCGATTTTCTTTCCTCAACGTTTAAGACATTGTGATTTAAATAATATCAACAAAATTTCTGTGAAAAACCGAAACCGGAACGAAACCGAAACCAAAACCGAAACCGAAACACTTGGCAAAACCGAAACCCAAACCGGAACGTTATTTTGAATCGGTTTCATTCCTTGGTCTGTTCCTCGTCTCTATCTGTCATTTCTTGCTGTTTCTTCTTTTCTTTTTTTTAATGTTTTCCAAAAAATCTCTCTTATACCTCCTTCGATTGACATCCATACTTGCTTTATTTAACTTATGAAATCTCGGTATTTGACTTTCAAAATATTTTCAAAACATATTAATAAAATTTTCTTCAAAAAAATATTCAACATATTACTTAAGTCATAAGCTATCTGAATGCCAAGTGGTTATCGAGCTATAAAAATGTATGGGGCACCGAAATTGCGCATATGGAAACTGTGCATTTAGACATTACTTCGGTTTCAACCGAAACTGTGCATGTATGCATTACTTCGTTTTTTTTCATATGCATTATTTCGTATGCACAGTTTCCATATGCACAATTTCAGGGTGCCAAATGTATGGGATTATCGCAATTTGTCAAGTTAATGAAGTTTATCAAGTTATCGACATTTACTCAGTTATCATTATTTAAAGAGTTAACGAAATTTATCGAGTTATCGTAATGCATCGAGTGCTTTTAATTCATAGGGTTATCGACACTTACTGATTTACTGAAATTTATTGATTTATCGAATGGAAGTTTTAGGAATCTTCGAGTTATTGAAATTTCTAGATTATTTAAGTTTATCGAGTTATTAATGCTTATCGAATTTTATCGTGCTACCAGAGTTTAATGAGTTATCGAAATTGGTCGATAGCTTTCGAAAAATAAGCTTTCAAAATTGGCCGAGTTATCGAAGTTTGTAGAGGGTCCAAAGTTTATCGAGTTATCGATTTAGATCGAGGTACATACATTTTTAAGTTATCGAAATTTATCGAGCCCTCGTAATGCGGTTTATCGAAATTTATCGAAAATTATTTACATTAGTCGATTTATCGAATTTTGTGAGTTATCGGTATTTAGTCTTCTTAAAATTCATAGAATTATCGATATGTATGAAATTATTGAAATTTTGCCGACAAACTGGAATGCATCGGGTCAATTCCAAACCTTCAACGATATGAAAAAATTAGCAATCTTTTAGTTTCAAAGCAGGAGATTTTTGTTCTTTAAATTACGTTTACATACAAATATGATCTCAATCAAAGCTCGTTTCTTAATCACCCCGTTTACACATGCAAATCACAGATTTTTAGCAGCCAAATTTGTTGTGCTTGTTATACTCACAATACAAGGAAAAGTTAAGTTTCTTGTCTGTGCTACCATGGTCACTTTTTTCTGCTATTTAAGCAACTGAAATATATTTAAACTTAGTATTTTATTAAAAATACCTTTACAAACCTCTTTTCCTTGCTAACGTCTCCATTTTCATTTACTTTTACATTTGACATTTCTCCCAAAAATAATCGATAAAACTAGGTTTGACAATGAAGAGTTATCAGTTTAGGGACGATTTTTTGCATGGCGAATCTCTTTTTCTAATTACAGATTAGGGAGTTAAGTTCGAAAATGAGACTAATTTACTTATATGTAAACCTAGTATTATAAGTTAAAAAATGTGATGAATTAGAAACCCTTTCCAAAGCGCTTAAAAACTAGAAAAACGGTCGAATTTCGCCAGTAACTCTCCTAGGCACTCCTAGTCCATATTAATATATTTCGTTTAACTTATTAATTAAAGTGATTTAAAAATTTTCAACAGGTGGCAACTTTTTAAAGATTATTTACAAAATAAATCGTTTGACTTCCAGATTGTTTTAATACTGTATTTAACTTATTAATTAATTGAATTAACTTTACAAAAAAGGGAAATTCTGTTAAAAAAAAAAATTATATATATAAGTTAAAACCCATCCAAATGCACTAAATTTCGTTGAAATACGTCCAGCATTTTTAGCATGGCAAAGCAACAAAGCATACCCACACACACTCACTTACTCACAAGCTTTCACATACATAGTGTTAGCAGGATTATATGCATTCCTAATGCAGAAAGTATTTCACATTCACTTTCAGTATTCATTCAAAAGGCTACAAAGCGCGCTTGCACTTTATCAAAATTATGTTGCATGCATTTAGCAAATAATGCCACTCATTGCATGTGACAGATAAAAGAATTGATTCAGTGAGTGGGATGCTACAAATAAATTTCCCATAAAATTTTCCCCAATCTACAAACTAAACTGCAAGCTTGACAAATTTAAGGGAATTCCATGCGGAATTAGTAAATCAGAGCAGCACAGCACCCTACAGCAATTAACACTTACCAATGGGAAATATTTACTCACATTGCATCTGAATGATTGAATTAATAAATAAGCTTAAATGATTAACTATTTATTAAGGAACTGTTAAGATCCGATAAGTAAATGAGATCACCTTAATAAATCAAAATGCTGCGAACCGTACTATTACTTGCCAAGAAAAAACAAGAAGGCGTACAATGGAAACTATTTACAATACACTTTTGTTGGGGATTCCAACTAAACGAGTAGTAGAATAAAACATGAACAATAAATAATAATAAGAACAACAGTACGTATGTATGTATGATTGGCAAGCTGTGTATGTGAAATTACTCAATGAAATTAATGACGTATTTACTAGCTTATGATGTGATGGCGGCACTATCGGATTTTACACTAACTATTTAAATACATACAATCGTATCGCAAATGATTGGCAGCAGATAAATTTATTTGTTTACCTTACGTTGTATGTGTGTATGTATGTATGTATGTAATTGCGCGCAAATACCATCAACATTGCTGCATTATCTAAAGATAGTCGCGCTGACAGTCAACGCTTGTTCAGCTGAGTGATGCGCGCTTGCACTCACACACACACAACATTCCCGTCGAACGGTATTAGTCAGTGTGACAGGCAGGCGTGTAAAGGCTTGTCACTCGCGTCACACGCGCTTGCTAGATATGCCGTTGGCGGTCTATCAGCTGTGCAAATGCCGGCTGGCAGAAGAGTTGAGTGGGCGCTAAATAAAGTTGTTTGTGTTGTTGGATAGTAGGAAGAATGTAAGTAAACACTAGGGTTTTTTGTTGTTGACCATACCGCATCATATCTCATTTATTTGTTTCGCTGAGCCCTCCTTAACTTAATTCTACGTTTTGAAATATTAGTTCGCCTCAGTGTTTCCTCCTAATGGCAAGTGCATTTATAATGAAATAATTGTAGTGGCTTGTTTTTATTTTTGTTTACAATTAATTATGATAATTTATTTATTTTTATTTTTTTTTAATTTTGCTTTTATTTTATTTTCAACGCGCGCTGCACAGCGGCGTGTTTACGCACTCGAGTGCGCTTGCTAACTGCAAGTGAATTGAGTTGTTGTTGGCAACAATTTGCAATTTCAAGTGGAAAATATGATTTAATAATTTATTGTGTGTGCGCGCGCTCATGCATTCATCTAACTATGTAGCATGGAAAATACTTGAATAATTGCCATTTAATAGTTACTAGTAAACACTTCAAAGCGCTATTCCATATTTGGAAAGTGTCAAGTTTGTTGCTTAAGTCTTTTGTTATTTGTTGAAAGTGATGAATTTGCTGCTGCTGCATATTTGTTGTATGTGTAACAAACGGAAAATAAATATTTACATTGCAGTGACGTATTCGATAAATATTCGAGTAATCTTTGGCATTTAATGGCTAAATGCACTCGTTTACTAGGCAAAAGTTTCAATTTTGCCGGAAAGAAAAGGACTTTAGAATATGACGATAGATTATTTTCTAAGAATATTGTGTGAGCATTTGAAAAGAAAACATTTTTTAACACAATTTGCAGCAAGAAGACTTTTACACACACAACACTCAAACAAGTTTCTACTAGCACTAAGATACTCTTAAAAAAATGTAATAGGGTACCAAAGCTCGGCTTGCAACTTCTATAATTACAAGTTGCACACGATTAGGCTACCAATTTGCACCAAATTTCGGGCAAATGCCCAATATTTTGACTCAGCGTTAAGCGCCAGCGAAAATGAGGTGCTCTCAACTCCTAAATTAAAAGATTAATTTAGAGATTTTGTGTACAAAATAAATAAGGATAGAATATCTGCAAGAGCGATAGCGTAGTACCTAACCTAATTAACAGAGAATACGCTAAATTAGAATTAAAATTGAATTTTTGTCGGTTGTGTTAATCACGCGCCACAGTACATATATGTAGGTCCAACACATGGATAGGCATCATGAATAACCCAATATCTTATCTGGTGTGGATGACTAAACTAACAGGCGAACCTAATATTCGCAGCTTGCGTTTTGGTATGCACGCCGTCGAATTAGTTGTTCTGCGTCACCCGAAAATGGCTTGCGTACGTTTGCATTTGATTTCATTGAGCGAAAAGTCAAATCAGAACAAAAATTGGAAACTGAGTTAGCTTCATACGCACGCCGTTCAATTTCGGTTGATCTCATACAAGTTGTATGTGTATGAGAAATTTTTGACAGTAAATTGGTGGCGTGCGTGAATATTAGGTTGACCTATAAGAATCTGTTGTCTATATGGCTTCTAGATTCAGCAAGTATTTTCTAGGCTGAGGTTTACGGTATTAACCTGCAGATATAACATTACGTTGATCTGGTATCGCATGTCATAAATTGCTTAGACTTATTACAGCTTTCACAAGATACGGGGCCTTGGGCTGTTATGCGGCTAGAATGTCACTTAACCACAACCTTTCTTCCCTTAAGTAGCGCTGCTCTCTGTGGGGCCAGAATGACGTTTCTGGACAAGGATTCTTTTGAGGTTTTAATCCGTTGTATTTGCTTGAGATCCCTGAAGGGCACTGCGTGAATATTACCAATTTGAATTTTATCTATTCCTACCTTTTTATACAAAAAGCACTGATTGTTCTTTGCGGTGTTGTAAGCACTGAAAAAATTTTTATCTCGTGACAACTAATTTCATCCATACTTTCTGTCCCAAGTCTCAAGTAGATATACACAGGTTTTTTTTCTGAAAAATAGAAGGGTCCTTTATAGATTTTGCGAAAAAGGTAGTTTGTTTTCCACAGATTTTATTTAGTTTTAATAAATAGTTTTCAAATTTTAACCTTTATTTGGGTTCACCAGCAGTAAACATTTTGAGAAAAAGCGCAAGCGGCACGCAAGTCTTCGTCGGTTAATTTATTTAAATTTATTTCATATCTTTTGTTTTGTTTCTTTTTACTTTTTTATACAAAGTCTAAGAAAAAATACACCTCAAAAAGACTTGCATGCCATATGTACTTATCACCCATAGTTTACCCGCTGTCAAATGCAAATAAGTATTCAAATTTTAAAACTAATTAATAAAATTAAAGTAAAATCTGTGGAAAAGTAACAATAAAAAATCTTTAAAGGACCAGTATATTTTTAAAATAAACTGTGTAACAGTTATTCGTCGCCAGGCAGCATTTCTGTACTAAATTTTGAATTCCTGGCATATTCTATGCATAGCACACAACTAGCATATAATCAACCATGTAATCAAACCCGATACCAGTCGACATCCCTTTACAGGGTGATAATTTGACCCACGGAACCCAGCCAGCCCCTCTCGAAAATGTAAACAATAAATTCCCTCGCCAAAGCAGTCTTCGTTTAGCAAGCGTTGCCGTTGACAATCATTTTCATTAAATAAAAATTAATTTATCGTCACTACAAAGAGCGCATATAAGAGCACATATAAAGCGAAAGAGAATTTTCCCAAAGAGTACGAAAACACAAACTGAAACGCAGACAAAATTCGATGCTCGCAACGGCACAAGATAGCAAACTGAAATTGAAATTAAAATCGAACTGTTGAAAAATCACTTTTGCTTTCGGTATGGCGTCTTTATATGTTGTTGTTGTTGTTCTTGTACTACTTTGCATACTTTGTTAAATTGTTATTACGTGCTATTGACTTTGGCAATGTTTATTTGCAGATGATTGCTTTTTATTATCATTGCCGCATTCAAAACGCTTGCTTTGTGACTAAATAGAGAGCGTTTTGTATTTAAGTATGTATATTAGGGTGGTCTTTAAAAAAATCAAATGAATGATTTTTTGCAGTCTCACCCCCCAAAATCGGTAATAATACGGTCACAGATATCACATATAAATTTTGGTCCCGATTAGAGACGCTTAAGGCATGTCGAACCGAAGGCAAAGTTCGGATTCTTCCATAAAGACTCAAAAAATTAAAATAAATTTTTTTTTTATCTAATACCCAAAATCGATACTACTCTAGTCCAAGATATCACATATAAATTTTGGTCCCGATTGCAGTCGGCTAAGACGTTTTCATGGGGTAATCTAAACTTTGACCCCTGTGCGCAACGCCTCAACCGTCTCCAATCGGGACCAAAATTTATATGTGATATCTTTGACTAGAGTAGCATCGACGTAGGGATTGAGGCATAGGAAATCTGATGTAAAAATTTGCTTACTACATTTAAGGACCACCCTAATGTGCATATATAAATAAATGGAGGCTGGCATGTACTGAGCGGCGCCGATATTCGCTAATGGAAGTGTGCTTGCTGCTTTTGAATATATGTCCATACATATTTCATATGAAAATTACTGTTTTTCAGCAGCGCTCATGGCTTGCTTCTCCACTGAGCGCACCTCAGCTCAGCGGGAGTATTTCGCATTCGTTTTTTTTTTTTACTTACTTTCAATATTTTCCTTGCTCACCGTTCGTTCACTGAGGTGTTTTTATAAAGTCTATATCTCCGACTGTTTCATTACAGTTTTCTTGCAATGCTGCTGTCGTTAGTGGCTTAAAGTGTTAACGGGTTAACGCGGCCAAACAGCTTTGTCAGTCGTTTGCGATTACTCGCCGTTAACGGTCGGTCCGACGCTTGGTGCTTAATTTAGAGAAGAAGAAAACAAAAAAAAAAACACTCAACATAATCGTTTCGGCATTGATTGATTTGCGTACAGCTTCGAAAAAAAAAATATTGAAAAATAAGCAAAAATTTAAAATCACAATTTTACCAACGCTGAAGAACGCACACGTGCATGCCTGTGTGTATGTTTTTTCCGTACTTTGCATATTTTTGTTCGAGGGCGCGCAAATTTTGAGCGAACGTGTGTGTGTGTGTGTACTTAGCATTTATGCCGTCGTGGATTGATTGTTTGTTGAAATAATTAGAATTTTTGCGGCTAAGTGCGAATTGCTGAGAATACTCGACGAACGCTGCTAACGCTGACGGTTGGTTAATTTTATTGCGTATGCGAGTGGATGGTGATGAAAAACTAAGCAAAACGTATTTAAAGTGTGTGGAGAATAAATGAAAAATAAATAAATAAAATAAAGATTTAACTAGAAGTAAAAATTAAAACAAAAAAGCGTACACATACTTATGTGCTTAAAAAATAATACAAACTTTAACAAAATTCTTAATTAATAAACAAAAATAATTGCCAAAAACACTATCTGCGAATAAATTAGTAATTAATTTACCTCTTTGAAAACAGCATATTTTAAAAATATAAATGTACACCCAAATTAATAAAAATTAAAATAGGGTTGGAATGTTTTATGAATAAAAAAAATTTAATTTTTTTTATAATTATAAATTTAAGTACTTCAAAATAGTTAAAGCTGTTAAGACAAACAAAAATCTTCTGACTCAAATAATTTTTCTGTGCTTACATTTTATGAGTCCAAAAATATTTTTTAATGGTGATTTAGTTGTTAGAAACGATTATTCTATTCATATTGCCTTAGATGCTGATTCAGGTTCGCTGCTTAAGTCTTTTGAAATGCCACAGTATGCATAATTGTCAAAATTAACTTTTCGAGTGACCTAGGGCCGAATAATCCACGAAACAGCAGAAATATTTAAAAATTTTAGAAAGCCTAAAATTCACAACTTATTCATTAATCATAATTTTTACAGGACTTCGCGGATTCAAAAAAATTTGATATAGGGATCAAGAAATGGTTTTAAAGGGGAAAATTTTTTCAAAAATAAACTTGCAAAGAATATTAAAGATATTGGGAAAATATTCTAAAGAAAATATGTAGGAACTTCCTATTTTTTTATATTTACATATATATATATTTTTTTACTTCAACACACTTTTCTTAATTCAATATTTTTTTTGTCAAAAGTACGCTTTGTTTTTAATAGAACTACAAATAAAATAATAATGCAAAGTTAATGATGAACATTTTTAAAAAGGATACAAATGAGATTTTGTTTTATTATTTCTAGCCAATAACTTTCAATTGGAAACCTTTTTATCCTTTAATTCTCAATCGAATCGACAGTTGGGTAACGAATGAACTTTTTTCGCCGGAATGACACTAGGTGCATGCAAAAATTCACGCCGTCGCTACCTAGCGGGAAAGAGTTATATAGCGAATTTTTTTTTAATTTCCCATCATTAATTTTTTACGAAATTCAAACTATATTTTTTTTTAGGTCCATTGGTCACGGTGTATCTGAATCAAGATTAAATGTAAGGTTGCCGGACATTGGAAAATCTTGCAAATTTGAAGAGTATATTGTCGCTAGTTTCTTAAAACTCAATAATGAAAATCATACATACAGGCTTTTTGAGAAAAGTGTCTTATAAAATATTTATTTCAATTTCTTTTAATTTTAGAATTTTAATTTTTGCATTATATTGTATTAACATTAAGGTGGTTTAAAGAAAAAGTATAGTCGAAATTTTCCTGATTTTTTATTCTGAAATCAAAAAATATTTAGAGCTCGCTCAAAGCGCTTACAGGTTTTTTTGTTTTTTTTTTTTATGGAAAAACGATTTTTTGTCGAAATAATATAGAGTTCTTAGAAATCAATATTTTTATTGGAAAACTCTGTTTCCAACTAATTATTTATTTTTTTTTGTATTTTGTAATATTAGCTATTTTATAGGTTCCCCAAAAACACAAAAAATGCAATAAGGACCCATAAAAAATCGTTACTATAGAAAAATGGTTAAATAAATAATTGGGTATTTTTATCACACATTCACTAAGGATGTGTTCTCGCGTTTCGTCGTCCATCTCATAGAAACAAGAGACGCTCGTGCCTGAGAGACTAATTTTACAGAGGTCAAAAATGTCCAGTGAGAGTTCGAAGGTCCTGCCTGCCTAAATTTATGAGCTTTCTTGAAGCTTCTTGTGATGGATAGATGAACCGCTTAGCTTGTCTTTACCCTGGACTTTCACTGCTATGGAATTATTTGTCCCCCCACTTGTTTATGATCTCTTTTGAGTGTGCTTTGGTGAACCCACAAAAGGGTTTCGGGCCATGGAATATTGTGGTAGCTCCGTGTTTTGCTAGGCGGACTGCCTGTTCATTGCCATCGTGGCCCTCATAGCCCTGCACTCAGCCAGTAATACAGTGTTCTTGATTTCAAGAGCATTTAGGCTGCTGAGGCAGTCGTTCACTAGTTTTGACGTTGTTGTGTTGGACTTCAGCGTTAGCAAGGTAGCCTGACTCTCCGACATAATGCAGATGTTTTAGCAGCTTTAGCTCTTCCGAGGAATTCTTTGCTACATATCTGTATCGCACGAATCTCCGCTTAGAAAATGGTGGGGTAGCTGCCCATTGGCATCGATATTTTAAAATTTGGCACCCAAATATACTAGCTCTAGTTTTCCCAACTTAAAGTTTTGATCCATCAGTATACCTAACTTCATCTCTCTTATGAAAATGCGCACCATTTGGTGCAGTTTGCTTTATTTTGTAATAGCAGTTCTTTGTGTCGCTTTAGTCCACCATACCAAGGATACGTAGGTGCCTATCAGCGTCACAACCATCTTAAATGGCCAGCAGGTCAGTTTGGGGGAGAGCCGCCAAATTTTCCCCAAAAGTCGCGAGCCAGCGAAGAACGCTCTTATCGCCTTGTTGACGGTTGCATCCAAATGTGCGTTCCACGTGAGTGTGTTATCCAGCCTCAGCCCCAGGTATTTTGCTTCATTTGAGAGACATATTCTAGTGCCGCCCAGAGTAAACTACGTCATGGATAACATTTTCCTCGGAGTAAACGGAACCAGAGTAGTTTTAGTAGGATTAATGGATAATCCTTTTAACCTCTGTCCATTTACTGCGAATAGCCTAGTAAAAATAAAAAATAAAAATGGGATGCAAATTTTTGAGTTTTGGATTAAATATTTACAAAACTGTAAACTCAAAATATTTTTGTAAAATCTAATAAAAAAGCTCGAAAGTTTTATTTGCAAGTGAAGCTAATATAAGCGTGTAAAAAAAAATACACTCAAATTTCAGTAGCAGATTTGAGTAGCTGAGTTTTATTTTATTCAGTAGCTAATACTTTTTTTAATAACCTCCAATAGGTTTAAAGGCAGCAACCGACAGAGTGTTATTACTGTTTCATTTGACAATTAAATTTTTGTCAAAAAAAAAAAAAATATATTCTTATATTTCTATTTATAAAAAATTTCTGTTACAGTGTTGATACCATAGGTTATGTTGGATTTCCTTCCCTCAAGGTACTTTTACATGCTTTTTAGAGCATCCCTTTAGTCAAATAAATGATGAAAAAGCTCTGCCTAGAAACTTTTTTTTCCAATTTTGGCCACACTTTTGGATTTCGGCCGTACAGTGCGATGGGACCAACGAACGTCGTTTTTTTTTTTGCCACAAGTGCTGATGATTTTCTCAAAATATCGATTTTGCATAAATTCAAACTAAAGTAATCCACAAAATATGTGTCTATAAAAAGTTGAATGACGACTATCGATTAAAAATATACTTTAAATTATTATCATTTTTGCAACGAGGAAAATATAAATCATAAATGCTAGTCATAGAAGACATCAAAACCAGTTAATATTCAAATAATTACCAGTGATTTGAATAACTTTTTTGGGCAATAGTGGCACTTATGAAGCGCTAAAAACTGGACCCTTTTGTTTTTTTTTTTTTAACTCATTACATTCATAAATTTCAGGCTTGAGCACAAATGTCTGCATCTCAAAAAAAAATATGAACGTGCGTGTTTAAAAAAAAAAAAAAACAAAAAAAAAAATACATTTTAAGCATAGATGCGCATAAAGTAAAAAAGTTGAATAAAAAAATGTCTGAAACTTAAATTTGTAAAAGAAAAAATAAAAATAAAAGCAATGTTTAATTTATGAGAGCTTAGCATTTCATAAAAAAGTCATCTAACAAAAATTAAAAATTAAAATTTGCTAAATTTTTAGTACGTCAGCAAAAAAAAGGGTTCTCCAAAGTCGCCGAAAATTTATTAAAATTACAACAAAAGACCCGCTATTTGTTCATTTGCAACTTTCTTTTAAATTTTCAATCCAGAATCAAATTGCAATTTAAGTTAATCAAAAACAACTCGAGCAAATTTAAATAAAAAATAAACGTTCGTTTAACTGACGGCAGGCAGCACACTTTGCTAAAGGAATTCCAATTAAATTTCGCTCGCGTGAAAAAATGCCCTTCCGCGTCGCCTGCTGACAAAGCGCAACCATTCGAAAACCAGTTAAAAACCCAGTGACTAACACAACAAATGGCGCTAACGAACTTCTCGCTGCCCTTTGGTGCTTTAGCGCAACCGGTGCCAACGTGGGGTGCCACACTGCCGCCCCTCCATCCCGCTCATCAGCTGGCCGCTAATACAAACAATTTACTCTACTCGCCGGCCGATCATCAACAGCAACAGGGTGACGATGCGCCGCCGCCACCTGAGTCAGACTTCTACAAAAATAATCCATATGCGCCACCACAGCTGCATCAGCAGCAACAACAACAACAACAACAACANGCAGTCCATACGTCAATCATATCAATACAATAGCAATAGCAATAATAACAACAACAATAATAATAATAATAATAGTAATCGGCTGAAAGGCGGCAACACCTACTTACCGCCTATACCGCCACCCGGCGCGCGTAATACACAATTTAATAACCAAAAACAACAACAACAACAACAACACCATCAACAGCATTACAGTCATTTCAGCATAAATCAACATCAGCAACAACAGCAACAGCAGCATCATCAACTGCAACAACAGCAACAAATTAATGGCAACAATGTCGCCTTCAAGGCAGCCACTTCCGCATCGTCTGCTGCCGCTGCCGCTGCCGCCTCCTCCGCCTCCTCCTCCGCGGCGGCAGCTTCTTCGACTAGAACCTACGGTGAAGGTTCGTATAATCGTTTTGGGCCTGGAGGCGTAGCAACACCACAACAACAACAACAGCAACAACAACGTCATCAACAGCAACAACAACAAAAGCAATATTATAATACCTACACTCACAGCACTTCCTCATTTGCCGCTCAATCGCAGTCAAAGACTCAAACGCAGACTAGCCAACAGAGTTTTGGTAACATTGCGCCAATTACCGAAGCTCCACCAGCACCTCTACCACAACCGGCTGCGGTTTATGGTGCAGCCGCCGCGCCCTCGGTCAGAACGGATGACGGTGACTTGAGTGGCGGCGATGAGGGCGTAGCAGCGGCAGGTGGTAATAGCGGCGATGATGGCGGGGCTGACAACGAGGCATTTCCCCATCGTCCACCTGGCTTTACGCGAGTTCAGGCCGGCCAGGGCTCACGCACACAGGTGCATGCTGTACTGGACTACGATGCGGAGGAGGGCGAGGAGGAGGAGGAATACTACGATGAAGGCGATAAGGGTGAGTACTTGAATAAATGAAGACTAAGCCTTAAGAATACATTTAAAACGCTCTTTGATAATAACCCCTAAATGATTACGAGTAATGCCAGGCCATTAATTTTATATCACTCTAAAATGAGCACTTGGGGAATATCTTATTGATAAAAAACTGTCATTAAAACTTTTTCTTAATGATGTGGTTGCTAGTTCCAGAGGTGCAATGCTGCCGAAGCTGCCCTTTAGTAACCTCCACAAAGGTAGTTATTCTGAAATATCTATTTTTCGACCGATAAGGTTAACGCCAATGCACTCGTCCAGCTCCTAGATGGAGGCACACTCAGGGTACGATGGGCCTATTGCCATATCTGATACTTCTCACATTTACTCTCTTTCGAAGAGTTTAACTAATTCATCGTTCTCATGAAGCATACGGACTCCTCAAATACTCTACTCAATTCAAGAGAATGGTGGAAACCAATGCCGAAGAATCCTCTTCAATGGTCGACAGTGGCACATCTGCTACGATTCGCTTCTTCGTTAAAGTTATTTATCGGCCAGATTTTGTTTTTGTGACCTGATACCCAACTTATTTGGAGTATGTTTGCACTAAATGAGTAATGTGACCAACTATTTCATAGCCGAAAGAAGTACAAGTTAGGTTGGGTTAGGCTAAAGTGGTTGCCCCAGGCAAGGGACACACTTGGACAGTTAAGAGATTGGCATTTGTGATACCATGAAAACACTGAACGGAGAACCTTAATTTAGTCGGTAAAACAACGCGTGCCGATTACCGAATTTCTAATGCGGCTAATTTCGATTCCTCAGAGCTCAGTGTTAGTTAAGAAGTGCGGGCCAAAATGCTTCCTGATGCTGAGATGATTCCACCTCGTCTTCCTCTTGAAAGCTGATACAAAGGGATCAGTTGAAATTCCAAGTATTACCGCCCATCACTAGCCCTTGAGAGGTAATGTGGTATTCGGCACCTTTAAGGGGTAACGATGGTCACTCGTGTCCTGCGCTTCAAAAAGTATTTTTAAGTGCTCTATAAAAATATTTTCTGCAGCAGAGAAACGTCTTCTTTTCCGGAAGAATTTTCCGACAGAATAAACCTCCACCAACCCTGTATCCGTGTTTTTATCCGTCCGCGAAGAAGTTTACCGCTTTCTTCTTCTTAGAGTGCTTGCTTTGGAAGTAAGAGAAGGAGACAAAAAGTATGTGTGTTTAGGTATTTCGACTTTTCAGTAACAGATGGCGCAATATTTATAAAAGGCAAAGGTGAAGGGGAATATGTAGATGAAGAATATGATAATATAAAAGTAAAAACAAAGATAAAAATAAAGGATAAAACCGATAAAAGTAAAGATGAAGATAGAGGAAAAAAGATTAAAATAAAGGTAATTATAGAGAAAAGGATATAGGCAGAGACTCACTATATTTCGGGATTTTAGAGATTTTCGGAATTCTCGGGACTTATCGATATTTTATCGGTTTTGTTATCGATATTTATTATCGATTTTGTTATCGAAATTTTTATCGTTATTGTTATTGATTTTGCTATCGATATTTTCACAACTTATCGATATAATAAAGGATATTTTTTTAATCTATTTTGTTATCGATATTTTAGTCGATTTTGTTGTCGATTTTTTTATAGATTTATCGATATTTGTATAGATTTTGCTATCGATATTATTATCACTTTTGTTATCGATATTTTTTTCTTAGTATGTGCTTGCATTTTTGACTTGGATCTGCTCTTAACCATATCACGTATTCTACGTTTAAATTTAGCGGCTATGTCACCGATACAGCCTGTAGACCAAGACGAAGTCGCTGGACTGTTCCTTTTTCGGACATTTAACTAACGCGCCTACATTGAAGTATCATACTGACTGAACGAAGGTCAATATTCTCTAAGTAATAACTTCTTTAAACTTGGCTAAAAATTTATATACATAGCCGTATAAAAATTTTTTATTTCTATTAACAACAATTTTAAACACACCGTAAAAAATTGCAGAGTGTGCGAAGATCTGAATCACCAAACCGCACGTCCACATGGGTAGACACATATCTAAATAAATTAGCTTAAAAACTCGGAAGTAAAGTTGTTTGACATCTTTGCAAATTGAACCGCCAATCCTCGCATTTATGTACTGCGAATGAATACAAACAAAAACGTAGACAACAAAAGTTAAAAACATATATTAATGCTAACTTACTGCACTACGTAGACAATGGCATACATATATTGTGCATAGTATATACATATGTATGTATGTATGCATGCCCAAAACTATTTTTTTAGTAAGTCTACTATAAATAAAGATACATAAATAAAGATAAATATTTGTTGAAATGCAAGCTTTTGTTGCTTTTGCTAAATATTTTTTGTTTTTTGTTTTTTTGTACGAGTAATGTATTAAGTGACGATTGTTGCGGTGAGCACATGCAATACTTTTGTATTGTTCTTGCTTTTGTTTTATTCTGTGCAATTTTTCTTTTTGTTTGTTGTTGTTGTTTTTTCTATGCTAATATTATGGCTGTTCGTGTGCTCTTTCTGATAAATGACAAACGCGTAAACGACTTTTGTTGTTATTTACTTTTCGAACTTAAACGACTTAAATGAATAGTTGAATGGGTAGTAGAATCGTATTGATATTATCATACCAGTTCTACAAAAAAGTGGTTTATGCTAGTGCTTACCTAAATACTTAGCCCAGTGGACATTTGAAGGATGCATTATTTAGTTTTGCCGCGTATCTTTGGGTAAAAAAGTTAAGTAAGAAAAATGTCTATTATTCTAAGTGTTTGGCCGAGCTTCTCCTCCAATTTGTGGCGCACGTCTTGATGGTATTGCACAAATGGCAGAACTTACATTTTTACGCCGCACACACGTCGGATTCACTAAACTAGCGGGACAAAATGTAATAATCAAAGTCATGCGAATTAGGTCGAAATGGCAAGGCTTATTTCTCAATTATTTCGTAAATTCTTGAATTTAGTAAATAAATTTTTTATAGCTCTGTAAGTTCAATTTGAAAAGTTTAAGCTGAAATTATGTTAATTGCATCTTAAAAAAGAAAAAAAAAACTAAATAGTTTCGCTGAGTTTCGACTTGAAAACTGAAAAAACCATTCCGTAAAGTATTAGCTTTAAGGTAAAATAAACTCTTTTTGCGCGCTTTTACGACACCCATGCAATTGTTTTCAATTTTCAGAATGGTTTCTCCAATATCGCGACAACAACCGCAAAAACCCACGAGTAAAATGTTTCGAGCGAATTCAATCAATTTTGAAAAATTTGTCCGTCGTATTGGACCAGCCAATTTTAATTAAAAAAATTCAAGTTCAGATTCCTGACCGAAGATTTGTAATCAGTGGACGCATAAAGTAATGGATACGAAGTGGTGTGCAAATCCATCAACGCGAACCTGTTCAAATAGTTTTGGCTCGGTAGATTCTCTATTCAGACCACTGTGCGCCGCCTGCGAACAGAAAATGAATTTTATGAGAAGCTTTCTCATTGCAGAAATGTACGCGGAGGTTTATTCTTGTTTATAAAAGTATAGATAATTAGCCAATAGAAACCTCGTAAGTCAAAAGTGCAAACTTTGTATAAGGTTTACAAAAATTAAGCAACTTTCAACAAATGTTCATCGAAATTTCAAACTTTGTAGTTTCAAATATATGGAAGCGTATTCTGGTTTTTGTACGAATCGAAAATTTGTATAGAAAATGATACGAAAATTTCATGATCGATTTGTACGAAAACGAGAATACGCCCCATGATTCCAAAAATTATTTAAAAAAACTCAGTTCAATGCAGAATAACAATAGGGGTACCAAATGAAAAAGAAAATTCTGTAGATTAGATTTTGGAAAATTTAAAATTTTTTGGTTCAAAAGGACAAAAGGTATCAAAAATGCCACTTTAATAAATTGTATTTTTTATAGCTTAAAAAGTTAGAAGGACGAAATTCGAGGATGTGGTCTATGTATAGTAGTTCTTAGCAAAAATAAAAATTGCAAAATTCTATATGTTCTTCAAGGATTATATTTAAAAAGGTCATTTTCAATATCGTTTCGCGAATGTATTGATTATATTTGTGTAACATTTATTGTGGAAGTAGCTAGCACCTTGATTCTTGGAATTTTTTTACTGACAATGTTGCGCATTTTCTTTTATATGTATACATAAGAAAAACTATCGAAAATACTTTGTTTGGGAGAAAATGCTTGGCACAGGCAGCAAAAACAAATGCTAAAAATCAACGGTAGACTGTAGCTACTTCAAACTTGCACCTTGTTATACTAAAATTTTTTGGACTACAAAACTACATACCAAAATTTTTTCTAAAAACTCTGATTAGTTTCTGTTAGCTATTCTGTTTTAAATATTGAATAAGCAAAAGAAAAATAGGCAAAACTTGTGGTTAAAATGTCGTGTCGCTATTTATTTTCCCGCCACTGTACTTTCCAAATTTGCTCAAACTTTCTGAGTATTACACATACATGCATATTAATTTTTTCACATATCGCTAGCTTAGAAAGCAAAGTTGCTAAGTCCAATTAATTTAATTTTACAGGAGAAGAAAAAAAACTTCTTATAGGCATTTCCTTTAAGTATTTCGAAAATCTTTGAATATGTATAACATTTTGCGTGCCATAAGCAAAGCAAAACTCTACACGAATTAGACAGATTTCGTCTTTATTATTTTGGTTTTTCGAATTTTTGGTACCTCTTTTGGACTTTCATTGAATATAAAGGAGAAAAAAATAAAACAAGTACTCACTCTCGAAACGATGCGTTTTTAATATCGTTTGCTTCCTATATTAAAATATGAGTTTTCATCAAAAGTGGACTTAGCATATCTTCACTCTCAGCAAACGATATACATATGTATATTTTTTTGAGTTCTTGTAGTGAGTCAAAAGTTTTCCTTTGACTAACTATTTTTTTATTTTTAATACAATCATCTACAAAGCCTCTTTTAGCTGACTATCACCGAGCAAATTATTCAAATTGATTCTTTATGTCTCATCTCTGTTGCTCTATCTTAAACGAAGATGGTCTTCACATCAACAGGTAAGCGTGTGTGTGTCAACTTACGCAGCTTGTGACAGCATATTATTTAGTTTACCGCAAACGACCTTGCCATTTACTTTTATAGGCCTTTAACCTTGGCAAAGCTGTATTGGAAGATATCATCAACCTTTTCATTGGGTTAGTTATTTTATGTTATTGTTATTGTTGTGATGCTGCTGTGATGTGTGTTTCTGTTGTTTTTGTTACTGACATTGATTTGTTTTATTGCATTCTTCTTTGGTATGAGTATTGGCATCGGCATCGGCATCGGCATCGACTTTNACCGACTGACTCGCTAAATCTGATTCTGCTTCTTCGTCAATTATGTTCCACTTGTCCATCTCGCCTTATTTAAAGTAAGCAAATTTATATGCATTTTATATTATGAGCTTGTATGTATATTAATACACACATATGTACATTATCTAAAATGTACAATAGTTGTCTTTCTAACGGGTTTTAATTAAACTGGTGCCGCTTGTGGTTGAGACCATAGTCAATGGAGTGTTTCTGAACTATTTCCAATTGATTACCGCTTAAGTTTTCATCTAATTTAAACCTGTTTTCTATGTTTCCCTATAT
>NW_016168581.1:0-16929 GCF_001687245.7 Rhagoletis zephyria
TCCGATAAAACCACATATTTTTGTGATTTTAGAAGTTTTGATTTTATTTTTAAAAAATCAATGTATTTTCCTGCAGAAAACGTAATGTTTATTAAAGTTACATCTCAAAAACTAGTTAATGATTTAAATATTGATATGGAACATAGATACAGAGTGTTTTGCCAAAAATTACCAAACATTTCCAAAATTCGAGATAACTTATTTTACTGGATATAGAGAAATAGTTGCCACTTTTCACTTGGCTGGCCGAGATTTCTTCATTTTAAGATTTTAGAATTTTTGTGTCGGATTGAAAAAGTTGCGCTTGATGGAGATNTTGTGTCGGATTGAAAAAGTTGAGCTTGTTTGTGATGAATTTGCGGGGAGATGTACTGCGGTTATTTTTATGAATGAATTTACTTGGCCTTTCGAAATACGCGCATGCGGTTATGAAAGAAATAGTTATTGTTGTAACGGGTGATTTTTTTGAGGTTAGGATTTTCATGCATTAGTATTTGACAGATCACGTGGGATTTCAGACATGGTGTCAAAGAGAAAGATGCTCAGTATGCTTTGACATTTCATCATGAATAGACTTACTAACGAGCAACGCTTGCAAATCATTGAATTTTATTACCAAAATCAGTGTTCGGTTCGCTTTACGTCCGATTTATGGTCTACATAATCGACCAAGTGAGCAAACAATTAATGCGATTGTGACCAAGTTTCGCACTCAGTTTACTTTATTGGACATTAAACCAACCACACGAATGCGTACAGTGCGTACAGAAGAGAATATTGCGTCTGTTTCTGAGAGTGTTGCTGAAGACCGTGAAATGTCGATTCGTCGCCGTTCGCAGCAATTGGGTTTGCGAAACACATTGCGAACCGAACACTGATTTTGGTAATAAAATTCAATGATTTGCAAGCGTTGCTCGTTAGTAAGTCTATTCATGATGAAATGTCAAAGCATACTGAGCATCTTTCTCTTTGACACCATGTCTGAAATCCCACGTGATCTGTCAAATACTAATGCATGAAAATCCTAACCTCAAAAAAATCACCCGTTATTTGAGTATGTGTGTAATTATGTACATATGTATGTATGTATGCTGCCGTGAGTTGTAAATATGTACATTTGTGTGTATGTGCGTAGTATTTTGGCAGTAATATGCACATACATACATACATATGTATGCATGTAAAAACGTTATCAGTTAATGGAGTACGTATGTACATACATATGCATGGGGAAATGCAATTTCATTTGACTCCAAAACTATTGGGGCATATTCGTATAGAAATAAAGTCTACTCTAAAGCAGGGATCACACGATTTGTACATTTGTGCACAAAATGCCAAATTTAGATTTGTCCACATTTGCGCATTTGGATAACGATGTACAAATGATTTGTTTTGCGATCAGACGATTTGGCTGCCAAAGATGCAAATGATTTGGCACACATTTGCGCACAGAAGTAAAGTGACAAATATTGTCCACATTCATTCACACGATTTAACCATTTGGTCATAAATACTTAAACAGATGATCCGGTGTGAACCTACTTTTGCATTTATGATTTCGTGAGATTTGAAGTGAAATAAATAAAAATAATATATACGCACAGGTACTCAGAATTTTGAATACACCCTCAAAATCTGGGCTGAAGGTAAAAAGGTTGAAGCATATACCTGCTCGTAACTTTATTTCTGTTTGCCCGATGAAAAATACTTACATATGTCATTTAAGAGAAAACATTTCGTTGTTTACAACCATTTATAAATGGTTAATTTGTCTTGAGAATGGGCACCCTATGTATGTATACTAGTTAACAAAATAGTCGGACAAGTCGTAATTTAAAATGAAAAAAAGTTAAAAATTTAAATTTTGCATATCGATGGCTGAGTGGAAGATCGACCTATCTCGGAAGCCAGTTCAAAAACGCCCTGTCTCTGAAAATTTTTCAAGAACGCCCTACTTCAAAGTTTGGTTGAAAAACGCCGTATTTCAGAATTTGGTTGAATAACGCCCTATCTCAGAATTAATTTCAAAAACGCCCTATCTCAAACGAAAATACATTGAAAATAAGCTGATATAGGGCGTTTTTGAATCTGCAGCTGATATATGGTGTTTTCAATGAAATTGTGAAGTAGGGCGTTCTTGAAAAGTTTTCTGAGATAGCGCATTGTTAAAAAATTTTCTGAGATAGGGCGTTTTCGAACTGATTGCCGAGATAGGTCGATCTTCCACTCAGCCATCGTTATACTCTGTAAGATTGCTTTCAGTGATCGGACTTCTACCACATTGTTGTAGATCTGCCACTTTTTTGAGCACACCTACCACACAAGGTCTGAAATCTAGTTTTTGAGTAGTTTTATTTTTGATCAACATAATTTTCTTAATTTTAAGAGCAAAAATTGTCCAACACTAAACACTAACAACAGGCAAAATGTGAGTATAAAATAAAGTGTAAAATAGTAAATTTTCTCAATATTCAATTTTTCGACATCAAACATTGTTTTATTGTGTTAAATTGCAAAATATATGATTCATAAAAAGAATTATTAGCGAAAATGGTAATAACCGGCGATTTTTGTGAAAGCATTAGCAAATTTCAGTGCATCTCAAATTTCTAAAGCGTTGTTTACTTTTACTTGAGAATTGTCAAAATCGCCAAATCCCAAGTAGCATTTCTGGAACGAGCCACATTTGTTCAATACATCGTGACGTCATAAAAAGAAAAGCTGGCAGCACTCTGCAAGGTTACAGAAATCTTTCAAAATATGTTCGAAACTGTCAAGGAAAAAAATTGCCAAAACCTACGCAATTTTTATCAACTTCAATCTTGCACTTTATTATACTAAAATTAATTTTGTTTTAGATTCTAATTAAAATGTTTACAATTTAGGAGAAANAATCTGTATATCGTCATTTAAAGTACAAAACCGCGTATCAACAAAATGCAAAGCCGCCTATGTGAGGTTGCATAAATTATTATCTAGATAGTAAAAACACTCATATTTCAAAATGGTTCTCTTTTTTATAAAGCAATCGCATTTCTGGATAGTATATTTCAGGACGAATGGATAAGGGTTGAGCCAACAGCTTCTGTAAGCAAATTCAATTTTTGGCAGCAAATGTCAGTTACGCGATTTTGCAGAGTGACGATACGCGGTTTTGTACTTTATACGACGATATGCATGTATGTATATGTATATAGCCAGCAAAAACTGCGGAGAGATCCGAAAACTGAAAGAAAGATGAATAGTAAAGTGCCACGAAGGGGTGTGAAACGAATACTGTTACGTTTGGTTTTCTGAAATTTTTCATTCTGAACTTCAAATATGCTTTTTCATAGTTAATTATACTCAGAAATTAGTTACACTTTTAATATGTTCGTCTGCCGGCATAAGAACCTGGAACCTCATGAAGGTTACAAATAGTCGCACGCTTCTCTGCACACTCAGCTACTGTCGAACTTTTCAAATGTTCAGTTTGAGCAAATATTTTAAAATTATTGTTTTCAAATAACGTGATATTTTTCGTAGTTTTAGGATACGAATATTATATTAAAATTTTACCAAAATTGGAAAATACCAAGGTTCACAAGCACGAAATGGCAATACCGCTCAACAATAATTATATATTTGTCACTGGCATTTATCATCAAGTGGCAAATCATATATTTGGTCATTTGCGTAATTTTTATTTGGCTTATGTAGCAGCATTGCGTTCACACGATTTGGCCACCAGGGTTGTTTTTCATTTGCCACAAGAAGTCAAATATTTGGCTTTTCTGATAAATGACTAATGTAATTTAGCGTTCACATGATTCGTCTATGAATTTGACAAATTTTTTGCCAAATGTACAAATCGTGTGATCCCAGCTTAAGTTTGAGTTTGTCAGTCCCAAATAAGAAGAAAGTTAGTTGCATCTTTTTTTCACAGATGCCTAATCCACTGAAAGTGATGTGAAAAAGCTGTAACTAACTTTAGTGTCGACTTTATTTTTACTATGAAAAACAGTGAAAAATGATAATGCAACATATTTTCTCAATATAAATAACTTCGACAAAAACAACTTTGAAGTTAACACGTGCAGTGCAATCAATGCATCTGTACGTTTTTTGTCAATGTATCCATCTTTGAAGTGGATTTGTGAGAAAACTAAGGCAGCTAGAAAACTGCAGTTTGTTGCATTGAAAATATCGTGTGTATAAACTACCATTTGAATCGTTAAATATATAAAAACCAATTTGCTTCGCTTTTAATGCCGACACCAAACAGTGCGCATTTGCGTTTTTTGGTCAATGTGTCCATCTTGAAAGTGAATTTGAGGAAAAACTAAGGCAGCTAGAAAACTGCGGTTTGTTGCATTGAAAATAGCGTAGCATCTACCATATGAATCGGTAAAAACGTAAAAGTCGATTTTTTGAACTCAAATGCCGACGGCAAATCACCAACGAATTTGCCAATTGCATACTACATATTTGCATAACTTTCACATTTTAGATTCACAAGATTGTATCTCTCGCATACATATGCATGTACACAATATGTACATATTACATATTTCGACCTATGCATGCATTTATTTTAAATAATTAACTAATTTAAAGAACAATAAAAGCGTTGTAAAAACGTAAAAAGCCATCAGCTTTTCATGTCTAACAAGAAAAATATGCATTTGCTTTGATGTGACAATTTCTGTTAAATTTATTTTGCCTCTGGCTGGGCTCTGTTAAAATTCGATTGTCTCTGGCTGGCCGCTCTTAAAATGCGCTTCGCCAGTTTTGTTGGTATTTGACAGTTTCCACGCTGATTCGTTCTTGGTCCTTCTCTATAAATATACGTTCTCTGGCTTGGACATGGCCATTCACAATGCATGGCAACTCTACAAAAGTAATGGAGGAGGGGTATCTTGGAAACACATAAAAAAAAGTGAGAAGCGCGGTCCCTGCCCCACTCCTAGAACTTATAGGGAAACTTCACGTTACGACAAGATTGATCATCTGATAGAGTACAATGACTCTCAACTTCGATGGTGGCTTTGTAAAAAAATACAAACTATACTTGCCAAAAGTGTAAAATTCATTTGCACCCTAAATTATCTTTTGTAACATACCATACTCCTACATTGATACATTAAGTACTTAGTTTTTTTATAAAAAATAAATGAAATGAGATGAAATAAAAATGAAATAGAATAAAAATTAAATGAAATAAACCTTTTTCAGTAAAAAAATGTATATCTTTTATTTAAATAGGATACGATCGGCTAACTTGTACTTGTATGAGCGGTTACCTTATTACTACTGATCGTTATAACGATTCGCATTTTCCGAGCTTTCCGGAAATCCCAGACTTTTTTTTACTATTTTTCTTGGTTTACTACGTGCATTATGATAATAATATTAATATAAAAAATTACGTTAATACGAGACAAAAAATAGTTTCAGTAACAACCGGGTTAATAACACGGCTTATTTTTCAAGAAATATTCTTTTCAAAAAGGTATAACTAATTTGTTGGGCCGAGTAGGATTTTCGTTCCTTTACCAAAAACTAATGCAAAGGTCCCTTCAAGGATCTACGAAAAGAAAAGCCGCGCATACTCGCGCCAGAAAGAGTGGCGGCCATTTTTATTTCACTAGACCAACTTTAGCAGTTTTTCCAAATAACATAAAGTGTATTAAAATACTGAAAATGTATGTAATTTACTCTATATTTACCATCATGTCATTCATAAGATGTGTCTTAACAAAGCTGAAGTAAATTTTCAAAAATCCAATAACGAATCCAATACGGCGTCCAAGAACTAAAAAAATTACTGTTCATGAAATTCTGTATTTAGAGGTTCTTAAGTTCGCTCATTATAAATTTCAAACAAGTTTTTGAAAATTCAAAATGCAAAATTCAATATAGCGTCCGACATTTCAAAAAAAATCATACCCCAAGAACTTTATTTAAAAATTAAAAAACTGAAGTTTTGGAAATTAGGCATATCGAATAAATTAAAAAATCTTAAAAAAAAACTGTTATGGCGTAGACGGCCCCTCCTATCCCTAATTTATAAATATAATTACTGTTATTATTTTATAATTTGACCATAAATTCACTTTAGATATGTTTCCTCGTATATATGTAATAAATAAAATTTTGCTAAAGAGACATTTTGTATTACTCAACTGAAAATGACAGTTGATTTGACAGTTGTCAACCGAAAAAGTTTGAATGTGATACATAACTAGAGATCAGTGAGCCTTGAAACATAGTACGTTTAATGCGTGGGAAATTTTCCTTTTTTATAGAGATATTGACAGAATCTTCGACAGTCATAAACTCTTAAGGTTTTAATTTGACACACAATTCGTGATCTACATGTCTAAAAACCTAATCAGTGGCATTTTCAAATAGATTTTCTTAAATTTAAAGAAATTGGCAGTTGATTTGACAGCTCTCAACTGTGAAACTATAAATTTTATGGCATATTCGGATTTAGCATTACAACAATACTACGATCCCGCAGTTTTATTATAATCGTAACAGCCTTTCTAATTTTTCGCGTAAGACATGACTTCTCAGACCACTGTACCACGTCCTGTTTTCCCGATTCAACCTTATATCCCCATTTCAATCCGTATTCAGACCCCATCACAGTAAAGATACTTGATGACATTAGAATACTGTTCGACAAGAAACACCTGACAATACTATGCTTGCTGGAATTCTCTTAAGCCTTTGATTCAGTTAGCCATGAGCTACTGTGCTTTAAATTAAAAAAACTACTTTGGGTTTGGAGTCAGCAGTAAAACTGATGCGTATATATCTGAAAGAGAGGTCTCAGCGTGTCAAGGTTGGATCTCAAATATCTGAACTAAGGCCTTTGTTCACTAGTGTCCCACAAGGGTCAATCTTAGGACCACTACTATTTAGTTTGTTCGCTAATGACATAATTCAGACTTCTATCCACGCCAACATGCACCCCTATGCGGACGATGTCCAGCTCAATATGTCAGGTCCTCTTGAGGACTCATTTAATTTGTGCACAAGCTTCAACAGAGAACTGATGTCTATAAGGTCCTGGGCACTATTAAATGGTCTTCATCTTAATTGTGACAAGTGTTTTTTTAATCTATTTGTAAGAAACGTCTTAACCCTGCAACTATTCCATCGTTACATATTGGTGGCAAGCCTATTAAATTTGTGTCAAAAGTAACTAACCTTGGGTTTATTATCAACACCGGCCTTACCTGCATTGACCAAGTGAATTCAACTGTAAGCAAAGTCTATAATACTTTAAGAAATTTACGAATGTCTGCTCCATTCACACCGATAGAAATCAGACGTAATCCAACTTATAATGCCAATTATCTGTTATTCTGAGGTAGTCTACAGCAGGTTATATTCCGAATCGGCTCACAACAAAAGAGATGTAGTATTAAACCAGATCACGCGTATGTGTTTGGGCTAGCAAAATATGAGCATATTTCCGCTTGGAAACGCACCTACTTGGCTGCAAAATTTCTGAATATCATAAAGCTTGAAACTGTATATTCCTTTTCGTCTCATGACAGATAAGGCACTCATATATCTGTATGAAAAATTAACGTTCCCCAAATCACCTCGAGTAAAGGACTTGACTGTTCCTGCCTACAATTCCCAGTAGTTTAAACAAAAGCAACTCGAAAAATGTGCTGAGATGGGCTCTCTATGCACTTGTATAGTTAAGTCTCCTCCATCTCACTTAATATACTACTTTCTCTGTTACTTATCAGATGTTACGTTTATTTAGTCTTAAGTAATTTTTGTATTTTTAGCTGTTCTATTTATATGTACGTATGTATTGTTATAAATATTATTATAAAGAATTGTACTAACTCTATGTAAAGAAGCGTATCACATATGAGTAGTCCACCTGCAAAGTGCGCTATGTAATTTTTTTAGATTTTTAGTTATTGGTGGGTAATGTACCGCTATTTAAAATAGTTTCATGTCCACTAACAATTCAGTGCAAAATCTTTCTATATTCTGAAAAAATAGCATCAAATATTAACTACTCTTGCAAAAGTCGCTATAACACTTATGTAAGTATTTATACACTTTCAAAATTCTCCATCTTCTGATGATCTTAGAAAACTGCAAAAAAACGTGGTACGAAACGTACCTTGTGGAAGACGTCTTAAAAAATCTTCATGGAAGAAAGAACGCGAAAAGCAAACAAAAGATAGCTATGTAAAAGTTACTGTTTCAAAACTCGCTATATGAAATTTTTATATATAAAACCGGCAAAAACTACAACACTGCGTTTTTATTTTACAATGTTATTAGATATTAAAAAGATAGGCTGACTTCCAAAACGTATCAATACATTTTTTGGAAACTGTTATACTGCGGTATTCAAACTGTTTGTATATGCAGAGTTGCGACACATTGCAACCATATACATTGCATATTTTAAATACTCAATATAGCAATGAACAATTTTTCTGAATTTTCCATTTTTAAAACACGAATGGTAACCAATAACAAACGAAGCATCAACTTTGTTTCTGATGCGCTGATTGCGCTAGCGATGCGTTTCGATAAATTTTCGGATGCGTTTTGGAAAAGTATACATCGTCAACATTTGGTAGTTCGGCGTTATGGAACATCATACTTTGTACGTATGCAAAGCAATTCACGTTTTGGAAGTCAGCCATATCGTCACTGCGCCAACAAAAACAGTTATGTTTTTTTTAATAACTTTTCAGGAGAGCAAAAAAACTGATTCCTGGTGCCAATAGGCAATATTTGCAAGTGTGGTATTAAAAAAAATTATATTAAAAATATGCTGTTGATTTAGGGGAAAAAAAATTTGACCAATTACGACGTGATCAACATTTGCGCCGCTTTAAAGCACATAGCTGTTTTTATACACGATTTAAATTTGCTTTGTCGGTATGGAATCGTATGTAATTCGTACATAACACTGCCGTTAGGCCTAGATACAATGTATAGAAGTTGTGGACTCGATTACTTAACTGCCCGCTGCTCCTGTTATGTAATGAAAAATGGTCAGAAACGTTTTTATTGGATTTTTGTAATAAAAATTAATGCAAAGTGATGAGTGGACACATACTTTGTTTAAACCATGAAATTGCCAGAGATGCGAACTGTTTTTTCGGTTAGCGTATTAACTTGACCCAATGCACACTTTCAAAGTTTCGATAGGGGATATCCAATGAAAGCTTGTATATACAAGAAATAATTTCATATGTATACTCTAAATAATTGACAATATAAAGATGTGATGGCCTCGCCTGTCGCATACGACTTCTGTAATCCATTGGTGAATATATCGGTGGATTGAATACATTTTCTAATGTAGAGTGGACGGTGTCTACCTCCATACTTTTTACCTTTGTTAATTGTTGAATTCCAATTGCAAGCGATCAAAATAAATAGTAGGTTCTATGTAGTGTAAGTGGTATGTGCATACATATGTATGTATGTATTTAGTTGGTTTGTAATTATTTTATATATCGAAATCAAAGCACACTCATCTGCGATCAAAAACAGTTATAACCAAGTAAGCGTATAGCCGTTTTTCAGAGTTTTCTAGTACTGCGAGCACATAGCTGTTTTCTGATCAGTTCTAAACCAAAAGAGATATAAGAAAACGGCAAATGCAGAAATGTGGGCAATAGATAGTGTTAATAAAATATACAATAACAAAAAATTTACAAACTTTAATGTCAACCAGAGTTGCAATGCATAGCATTTTTATGCTATGGATTTTCGGTATTGCAAATTTGCCAAGCCATGACAAATGCAAATGCGTGTATTTTGTTTGTGTATTGCAAATAATTTACAATACAAATTTGCAATCACAATATAACCAGTAAACAACCTTCGGTGAATTTGGCGACTGCCTTCCTCGGGGATGAATATGCTAGGGATGAAATTATTGGTACACACGCCTTCCAAGCACGCAGGGTTGCTTTTAAGAAACAAAAAATAATTAACTCCAAATAGTTCCAAAAAGTATAGTGTAAAACGAAATTTATTGAATAATTCCACATAAAATGGTATATACAAATGACTCATTTGCTAAACGATTTAAATAAAACGCATTTCACAACCTTTTTTGTGCAAACGGCATTTGCGAATTGATAGAAAAGTACTACGGATTGTAAANAATACATTTTCTAATGTAGAGTGGACGGTGTCTACCTCCATACTTTTTACCTTTGTTAATTGTTGAATTCCAATTGCAAGCGATCAAAATAAATAGTAGGTTCTATGTAGTGTAAGTGGTATGTGCATACATATGTATGTATGTATTTAGTTGGTTTGTAATTATTTTATATATCGAAATCAAAGCACACTCATCTGCGATCAAAAACAGTTATAACCAAGTAAGCGTATAGCCGTTTTTCAGAGTTTTCTAGTACTGCGAGCACATAGCTGTTTTCTGATCAGTTCTAAACCAAAAGAGATATAAGAAAACGGCAAATGCAGAAATGTGGGCAATAGATAGTGTTAATAAAATATACAATAACAAAAAATTTACAAACTTTAATGTCAACCAGAGTTGCAATGCATAGCATTTTTATGCTATGGATTTTCGGTATTGCAAATTTGCCAAGCCATGACAAATGCAAATGCGTGTATTTTGTTTGTGTATTGCAAATAATTTACAATACAAATTTGCAATCACAATATAACCAGTAAACAACCTTCGGTGAATTTGGCGACTGCCTTCCTCGGGGATGAATATGCTAGGGATGAAATTATTGGTACACACGCCTTCCAAGCACGCAGGGTTGCTTTTAAGAAACAAAAAATAATTAACTCCAAATAGTTCCAAAAAGTATAGTGTAAAACGAAATTTATTGAATAATTCCACATAAAATGGTATATACAAATGACTCATTTGCTAAACGATTTAAATAAAACGCATTTCACAACCTTTTTTGTGCAAACGGCATTTGCGAATTGATAGAAAAGTACTACGGATTGTAAAGTTTTGTTAACTATGAGGTGAATGAACATTTTCAACCCGGCCTGACGGTTTTGAAGAATTTTTTTGTTCTAATTTTATTACTAAGGCGTCTAATAACTGCATGGCTTTTAGTTCTAGAAAAATAAAAGTCAGTAAAGACAAGTCTTTTTTGTATAATTTCTGATTTTAATTTCTCAACTCCTTTTGCACCACTCAAAACTTGCAACTGTCAAAAATTTCCAGCAGTAAAAAGTTACGAATTGGCGCAACAGAAATGTAAAATTTTCAACATGGAACTTTTCTACTAATTGACATGAAATTACTATCTCAACGCTCGGAGCGCTGCCACTGAGGGCCTTTGCCAACTGATAAAAAAGAGAAAATTTGGAAAGACCAAACAAAAATTTTGAGATTTCTCGTTGTGAATACGAATGCCATAGTTTTTACCTAGCTCGTGGGACTACGCAAAATTTTGACAGCTTGTAAATATGTATACACATAAAGTTGTTGGCGGTAATAAAGTCAAAATCAAAATGGAGAATAGAACTAAAAGCGTACGTTAGTTGCCAGTTATAAAATAAATCCAATTTATTTGCGAATATTTGTTTATTCTATTTATTGAAAGGCAACCACGCGGAAAAGCTTGTGTTAATTATATTGATAACAGAACCTGGCAGCTCGCACGTTGTCTAAATTCTCAAGTAACATAAAATCCTCAAAAGAATACATTGCTTGTATTACCATCAATACGCCATGTATAAATTTTAACAACACGCAAAAATAGAGCTTTCGGACGAGCGTTTGTTTGGTTTTTCAACACCATTTATAAGTTTCTTTTAATAAAATCCCGATTTATCAAAGGCTTAAATTTATTTATCTAATAATAATGCAGCACACAACCCTGAAATCTAAGAAAAAGTCTGAGGAAGGCNGAGCGTTTGTTTGGTTTTTCAACACCATTTATAAGTTTCTTTTAATAAAATCCCGATTTATCAAAGGCTTAAATTTATTTATCTAATAATAATGCAGCACACAACCCTGAAATCTTAGAAAAAGTCTGAGGAAGGCCATTAAATAGCAGCACCTCAGGAGTGAATATAACTACAAAAACAACGACTACTACAACAACAACCCAAATAGGTTGGTTACTGTCTATACTGTGTTTGCAATGCAATGATGCTAGGCCATTTGCACCGGATCGCGAATAGCCCTAATTATTTTTACTTACATTGACTTAACTTTAAAAATCTTAACCACCTCCAAGCGGCCTAGAACCTGCGATCTCAGAACCATAACCAGTAGTCTTCACGTGACGCCACAGAAGGCATTTGTAAGAAAAGCAATTCATCGTGTTTTATTTTTGGCTTTGGCAATTCAAAGGCAGATGTCGGTGCATGCTTAAGTTCTTCGAAATTGTCGAACTTTTAGGCACGTACTATTTATTGAACTAATATTTTTTTTCTAACTGGTTTGGCTTTTCACCGCAGTCATTGCTGCCGCCGAATGGGAGGAGCTAAAAGCGATGGACATCACCGACTCTGAGGATGGTGCAGATCGTACAAATTAATTTGCATCATTCCAAGGCAGCCTCGGCTGCCCTTCTTCTTCGCCTGATTCTAGTCCAAGAGACGTGGATCGCAAGAAACAAGATTTGAGGACTGAACTCTGATGCCTACCAGGTGGTAACAGCTCCAGTAGAAGGTAGGACCTGAGCTTGCATTCTAATTAAAAAAGTATATTCTTACTTTTTACTCTCCAAATACAGCGACGAGGACACTGTCTGCATCAGCGTCCAACTGAAGGACAGCGTGAGCTGGCTGGCAACAACCTACATGGCCCACGACAGCCACGTTTTTCCACCCTATAGGCATTGAGTCAAACCCTGAACCGGAAACCTATACCAGCTGCGTTTGCCGGAGACGATTACACCACAACTCCACTTCCGTTAGGTGGAATGCATGTAATGGGTGGAGCCACCTCCGAGTTTGCTCACGCCTTACGACTCACAGGCAGTGGACCACCGCATTCGTGGACCCTTGCTGCTCAAATCGAGCTGACTTCACGGCACACCAGAGCCCGCCTGAGCACCTCGACACACATATAACCGCAACACAACACAATACAATAGACAACACCACAGACACAACAGATTACACCATCGACACAACCGCACCACCACCCACACGCCGCCGCCAACAACTCCCAAATCCTCCGACAATCTCCACGGTGTGTCAGTCCAGGATTTTCCGTAACGTGACATCAGCCAAGTTCTTTTTCATTCGGCGGGGTTTTAACGTGGCGGAACCCAAACCCAGCGCACGCGAAGTTTTACGCCTTCTCACTTTAGCTCGCTCCCAAACGGGTGTTTGGTTGCTACCCAGAGGTTACGTGGATATAAAAGCAAAGCGAATGGGTCTGGTGGTAAACGAGGACAAAACGAAGTATCTCCTGTCATCACACAAACAGTCAGAGCATACGCGTCTTGGCACCCACGTCACTGTTGACAGTGACAAGTTTGAAAAAGTAGACGACTTCGTTTATTTGGGAACCAGCATTAACACCAATAATAATGTCAGCCTTGAAATCCAACGGAGAATCACTCTTGCCAACAAGTGCTACTTTGGGCTGAGTAGGCAATTGAGAAGTAAAGTCCTCTCTCGTCGTACAAAGATCACACTCTATAAGTCACTCATCATGCATGTGCTGGTGTATGGCGCGGAGGCATGGAGGCATGGACAATGAAAACATCTGATGAAGCGGCTCTTGGAGTTTACGAGAGAAAGATTGTGCGGAAGATTTTCGAACCTTTACGCGTTGGCGATGGCGAATACCACGGAAGATTTAACGATGACCTGTATGAGCTTTACAATGATATAGACATAGTGCAACGAATTAAAATTCAGCGGCTCCGCGGGCTTGGCCATGTCGTTCGAATGGACAGAAAGCGTTTGTCTGAAAGTATTCAACNGCATGGACAATGAAAACATCTGATGAAGCGGCTCTTGGAGTTTACGAGAGAAAGATTGTGCGGAAGATTTTCGAACCTTTACGCGTTGGCGATGGCGAATACCACGGAAGATTTAACGATGACCTGTATGAGCTTTACAATGATATAGACATAGTGCAACGAATTAAAATTCAGCGGCTCCGCGGGCTTGGCCATGTCGTTCGAATGGACAGAAAGCGTTTGTCTGAAAGTATTCAACGCGGGCCACGATGTTGGTAACAGAGGAAGAGGAAGGCCTCCTCTGCGTTGAAAAGACCAGGTGGAGAAGGACTTAGCTTCACTTGGCATTTCCAATTGGCGTCAGTTAGCACAGAAGAGAAATGACTGGCGTGCTGTTTTGGACTCGGCCAAAATCGCCTAGGCGGTTACAGCGTCAATAAAGAAGAGGAGAAGAAGAGAAAACATCAGTCAAGTGCAACACTTGCCATGGCTGGTGTCACTTTAGGGCAAGCTCAAGACTGCGCACCACGCGAGATTGGACGAGGGATTATGAGAGTCCATGCTATGCCGCTCTGTCGAAAGTACCAATTGTGACGCCACTCACTACCACCACAGGGCAACAGCTTTGCAGCAGCACGCACAGTATGTGCCGGATCGGCAACACACCTGATTAACACCACATATTCCAATAAGTCTCCCTAGGCACACAAAGATTTTACAGTTTAACTGTAACGGACTTTAGAGCAAGATCGAAAAGATACCAGTCTTTATGGGTCGGCACGGAAGCTGCATGGCAATTCAACATAAACAGTATATCAGACCATCTGTCCAACCAAAGTCATGTCGATTGATAAACCAGCCGACTTAGCTTCCGCGGATTACCGCACCTATGTCAACTTTTCTAAAGCTGACTCGAAAGGCTTCGCCGATGTTACTGAAATCGCCTTGACTGCACTACCCACATCAAACGACGTTCACGTAAACGAACGTAAATTACGCAGGGTTGTCACTGCTGCTGCAGCCCGCTTCGTTCCAGCGGGATGCATTTCAGACCCCCTCCGAATTTTTCTGCTGAAGCGGCTCTCCTGGCGGATGAGCGTGACAAGCTTAATTAGGCCGATCCCGGAATTCACCTTATCAGGATCTTAACTCGGAGATTCGGCAACTTGTGAACGTACATAAGCGGAAGAAATGGGAAGAGCATCTGAAGACCTGCAGCTTCGCCTCTGGTGTAAGCTTTGGTCAACCGTGAGGTCAATGTCCAACCCCACGAAGCGTGACGACAGAGTTGAAATAAATTTTGGAGACCCCGAGACCACGCGCGGGCTATTTTAGCCGACAGTTCATACTGCATCCTCCGGTCGGTAAAGCCAAAAGTCGAGTGACCAGAAGACTGCACAAACTGCCAACACCTAGTGTGCCTCTCTTTTTCACCAGCGGTGAGGTAAGGGTATCCATCGGGAAGGCGAAAGCCTCCAAAGCCATTGGACCCGACGGAATATGCATGTTGATGCTGAAAAATTTGGGTCCCACCGGAGTAGCATACCCAACGGAGGTCCTCAACCTGTCTATGGCCACTCTCGTCATTCCAGACATCTGGAAAATGGGGAGAGTGGTCCCACTGCTCAAACCGGGGAAACCAGCCAACAAAGTAGAGTCTTATTGCCCGATAACCCTCCTTTCCCCGGTAGCGAAGACACTCGAGGCTCTGCTTCTCCCGTATTTTACGAACCACCTGACCCCAGCGAAGCATCAGCATGGGTTCCGTAAACTGCGTAGCACAACAACAGCGCTTAACGCCATAAACACTCAGATAACTCGTGACCTTAACCGAAACCGCCCCTGTGAGAGAACTATTCTAGTAGCGTTGGACCTGTCCAAGGCGTTCGACACTGTCATTCAACGCTACTAGAAGATATAGAGGCCTCCTCACTCCCACAGGGACTCAAACGGTGGTCGGCGAATTACCTGAGCGCTCGACACTCGTCAGTAATTTTCAGAGACAAAACTAGGAAGCCACGTAAAATTAAACAGGGGGTATGTGATGACTGTATTAGCCTAGCGTTGGCAACCCTATGCATGTACGATTGCGACTGTCATCTCTAGGCGGGCATTACTAATAAAGATCTGGACTGGTAAGCATCAGGGAACAAAGACGTTTTTATTGAACCTACAACGCAACATGGCGCAGCCGGTAGTTTAATTTCAACTACCCCTTTTGAGTATCGNCAGGGGGTATGTGATGACTGTATTAGCCTAGCGTTGGCAACCCTATGCATGTACGATTGCGACTGTCATCTCTAGGCGGGCATTACTAATAAAGATCTGGACTGGTAAGCATCAGGGAACAAAGACGTTTTTATTGAACCTACAACGCAACATGGCGCAGCCGGTAGTTTAATTTCAACTACCCCTTTTGAGTATCGCTGGTTCGGAAATTAATATAGACGCTTGACAAAAAATAGTTCAACGGCATGTATTGAAACCCAGCAGGGCTAAGCAAAAAACGCAAAGCGAGTTCCAAAAATCTGCTCGAACACGTGTTTGGTGAAAAGTCGCAAACAAATAAACGTTGGCACGTAGATTTACTGCTCCGACGAAGATCAAAGAGAAGAAAAACCCTGAAATAATGGAAACTTCGATGAAGACACCACCACCGTTGACATTCGACGGCAACACAAAGGAAAAATGGAAGAAGTGGAAACAGAAGTTCGACCTTTACATGAAAGCCACGGGGCTGGACAAGAAACAGGAAGACCGCAAGGTAGCTGTGTTTCTGCACGTAATTGGGGACGAGGCACTCGAAAAATATAACACCTTTGGACTAAGTGAGGCGGATGACAAGAAACTCAATGCAGTGATAAAAGCATTTGAGGATTTCTGCTCCCCGAAAGCAAACGAGACAGTGGAGAGACACGTGTTTTTCACGCGCGCGCAACAAAGCGGTGAAAATTTTACGAATTACTTAACAGACCTAAAAACGCTAAGTGCCACATGTGGTTTTGGTAACCTCAAA
>NW_016168581.1:17758-19018 GCF_001687245.7 Rhagoletis zephyria
ACAGAGTAGTCTGTGGAATTCGCGACTCCGAACTGAGGAACCGTTTACTGCGAGAAGAGAACCTAGATCTGGATAAATGCATACAGATATGCAGAGCAGTAGAACTGGCAGATATGCAAATGAAGACGATTGGTGAAGATTCGAAAATACACGTGATAAAGAGAAAAGTCGAGAACCACGTGGCGACCGGAAGTTCGCGGAAGCAGACCGGGGGCGGCGAAAACAGCAAGACGTATAGCGGCAACAACAAGGCAAGTGGTGGCGCTGGCAGGAGGTCGCCATCTTCGTCCAACCAGCAGCGGGTTTGCCAGAAATGCGGACGACATCATGGACTTCGCCAATGCCCAGCGTTTGGTAAAGTATGTAATAATTGTAAACGAAAAAATCACTTTGCGAGAATGTGCAAAATTAAAATAAAGTCAGAGACTCGCGATGAAAAAGTAGATTCGTTGTATGTCGGTAGCGTGGAGAGCTCTAGTAACGAATTAGATTGGACTGAACAGATTACAGTAAATAATTTTTGCAAAATTGAGGTAAAGCTAGACTCAGGTGCTAGATGTAACGTCATGCCAATAAGTAAATTAATAAGTACTAAACTAAAAAGTACCAAGATTGTTAAAACGAATGTAAAATTAACTGCATATGGTGGCCAGAGTATAAGTGTTATTGGCAAATATAGTTTAAATTGTAAATTTTCAAATAGAGAAAGGGCAGATTTATAGTTTATTGTAACCGAAAATACTGATAACCAGCCGGTGATAATAGGTTTACCTAGTCTAATAGAACTCAACATTGTGCAAAGAGGTCACAACATAAAGGTAGATGATAATGGTTCGTCGATAGACAAAATATTAAATAAACATAAAAAGTATTTGAAGGCATGGGTTGTATCACTAATTTCAAATATGACATTCAATTAAAAACCGATGCGAAACCTAACATTGCAGCCTGCAGGAAAATACCAATTGCACTAAATGACTTAGTGAAGGAAGAATTGTATAAGATGGAAAAAGATGGCATAATAAAAAAAGTTACTGAGCCAACTGAATGGGTTCACCCTATAGTAATCAGCAAAAAAAAGAATGGTCAGATCAGAATTTGTATAGATTCAACTGAGCTTAACAAATCTATCAAAAGACAGCATAGAAAAATACCTACCTNTCAACTGAGCTTAACAAATCTATCAAAAGACAGCATAGAAAAATACCTATCTTTGATGAATTGAGTTCTAGCATAGCAGGAAGCAAAATTTTTAGCGTG
>NW_016168582.1:0-19013 GCF_001687245.7 Rhagoletis zephyria
CCATTTTTTAATACTAACGATTTTTTATTGGTGCCCCCATTGCATTTTTAGCGGGTTTTTGAGGTCTTTTGGCAGCAAATATAAATTATAGTTAAATATGAAAAATGATTAAATAAACAAATGAATATTAGTATAGGGAAAATTTTAAGCGCTTTGAGTGCCCCCTAAATATTATTTGATTTCAAAAAAAAAAGTAGGAGTATCTTTTTCGGTACTGAACAATCATAGGGGATGAAAGCATAAAAATTTAGACTTTACTTTTCTCATGAATTTTTGCACCACCCTGGGCAATGAACAGGCAGATATTCTACACCCGCAGAGTGGATGCTGAAAGCCGAGCCGATCATAAAGCTGACTCTTATCGGCGCTGCTCAATAATTGTAAATTAAAACAAGTAATTCTTCAGAAAAAAATTGAAGATTATTCTTAATTTCTACGCAATCCAATCTAAACAAAATTAGTATGGGACCACCCTTAAGGTACCACCTTTCCGATGAAAGGTACCACCTTTCCGATGAGATGATGAAAGATTTGAAATCGGTTAACGTGGTCCAAAGTTATGCGCTAACATACATAAAAATAAAATAAAATATTCCGACGAATTGATAACCTTCTCCTTTTTGAGAAGTCGGTTTAAAATGGATTCGTAGGGCGAAGTCAAGGCATAGCAAGGTAGAAGTGATCTCGACATTTCTCTCTTTTGAACTGCGACTGAAATGTCAACTTTAACCCTATACTATTCAAAAATATATTTTTTATATAAATTTTCAATTGTGAGCTGTGCGACCATATATGTAATACTTTATAAACGTAAGGGTTAATTTCTTTGTTTACATTTTTTGACATTACAGTCAGGTATGAGAGAGCTCGACTGAATTGTCACTTCTACCTTGTTGAATATGCCTTGGGCGAAGTATACTTTGCATCAGTATTTTTTTTTTAAGGCACAATTTTTTTTTGAATTCAATGTAAAACGAAATGAATTTGGTGAATGATCCCAAAGAGCAGGGCGAAAAAAAACTTTTTTAATCAAAACATGAACATCCTTAATTTTGCTTAAAATAACTAGTAATACCCTGTTATGAAAAGCGACCGAATAATATATGCCGCTGCAGCGCGAGTCAGAGCTGAAAAACACTATACATCAGTATTCTTGCATTGATGAACTTTACTCTCGGCACCGATGAATTTCCACTGCAGGGCCTGTACGATTTTGTATGAAATTCTATGCACCAAGCTTTAAAGCGTGTTTCTCAGAATCACCATCTTACCATTCTACTCGGCTTTCAGTGTCCATTCTGCGGGTGCTCTTAGGCGACATTACCATAACTGAGTAAAGAAAGAAACAAAAATTGCGGAAGGTAACAGACAGGCTAAGTGCCTCATACCGAAAATATCAACAAGGGAAACCGAAGTAAAAATTTGCAAGGCCTTTTTTACTGGTCACTTCAAGGTAATGAAGCACTTGTCAAACCATGGACTATTTAGTTAAGTCGGGCCGTCAGTCAGTCGAAAACCCTCGCAGAACTCTCTTTCTAGGATCACTTTTGATAAAAGTAAATGACTTAAATGGTAGTCTGCTAAGCGACGCCGTGAGGTTCCTCAATGAAATGTGGATCAAAGACGACCTTTAACCAAATTTAATCCAATCCAATTCATATTAGTTGAATTGGAAAACGGTCAAGCAACGACAATCAGTTTTTAATTGCTCTTCTGGCTATGTCAAACACTTCTCACACATTTACAAGAATAAAGAATCATTTAGGTATTTATCCATTTGTAAGCGATGCACTTTAAATTAAAAGAAATTCTTTCACATCCTGCTGCGATCACCAAGAAAGTGAAAAGCTGAATTTATCAAATTTCTCAAAGTCCCTACATAAGCGCCATAAATCACGACAATCCAACTACGTTTGAATCCTTTCAGATTTACCCGAAAGGATTTACATTACGGAGCTGTCAAAAAGGCGCCATAAAATAGAGACTAAAACGACTTGTAAGCGAATAGCTGTGTATGACTGCTAAGCGTGAAAAAATGCAAAATAAAAGGATTGGTATCATATTTTTTCCAGAACGCTCACAACGGAACATGACATGACAATAGATTAGCGCTACCACCATAAACACGCAGAAGAATTTATTGTATGTACATTAGGGCGGTCCAAAATTATATGTGAAAAAGTAAAGTCGGAATTTGTATTCTCTCACCCCCTAGGATTGTTCCTTATCGAAAAATATACCCCTCTTTTTCTTATTCGGAAATCAGAAGATATTTAGAGGTCGCTCAAAGCGCTCAAAGTTTTCCATGTATTTTATATGGAAAAAATCCAATTTTTCGTAGAAATGGTATGAAACTCTTGAAAATCAATATTTTTTGATGGGAACACTCTTTTTTCTCTTCAGGAGATTCCCAATAATAATACCCAGTTATTTATTTAACCATTTTTTCGTAGTAACTATATATAAAAAATCTTTGGTACTAAAAATTGGTTAGATAAACAATTTTGTATTGTTATTGGAAGTCTCCTGAAGACAACAACAGTATTCCGATCGAAAAATATTGATTTTCAAGAATTCCACACCATTTCTATGAAAAGTGGTTCTTTCCCATACAAAATACATGGAAAACTTTGAGCGCTTTGAGTGATTTTTTGATTTTAAAATAAAAGCTAGGGGTATATTTTTTCAATATAGAACAATCCTAGGGGGTGAGAGCATTTCGACTTTACCTATTTTGGGCCACCCTAATGTCCATGGTATGCGTTTGGATTAGTATTGTTATTAAAGTTGCGCATAACACACTATATACACTGTATAGAATATCGTATATGTATTACTAAAGCTTCTACTGTCACTTTGCATCAATGTCACCGACAAGCAATGGCACTTAGTAAAGGAAATGGATAGTAAGTCAGCGGGTGAAAGACAGGGGGAAGAAGTACTACATAGGGTGGACATTGGAACTGCATGCAAAGGGCGAAATAGTATAAACAAAGCTGATTATGAGTGAAAAGGCAAGCCAAGCAAATATATATGTACAGCTGGGGCAGCGTAGAACAAAGGAGCATGAAAACAGGACGGACGAGCTGCTAACAATGAATTAGCAATCGGAGAGGGCTGCAGGAACACAACTGATCAATGGAAAAGAGGGAATACATAGCAACAAAAAAAAAAAAAACAAAGCAAAATAACAACTAATATAAAAGAAGAGTTTTGTTCTGCTAAAGGTGCTGAAGGTAATCTAGAGAGAGGGTGTAAATAGGGGACGTCGAGGTCACGCGACGGCTGCTGCAAACAATGCTGCACTGCTGCACTAATTGTTGACGAGGCGAGATGAAGAAGTGATTGGCATGCAAATGAAATATGAATTGACGGACAGTAAACGATGATAAACAATGGCTGTTGATAAACAACATAAAACAGCAACAACTCTGCTTTGGTTTGGAGTAAATACAAAATATGAAAATATTGGTCACAAAAACGGACAACCAAATTGTTGTTCGGACGTTTTAGTCAACTGAAGCATGTCAAAATTAATGCCTTTGATGATGAATGCAAATTTTCCAACGTTGATGTTTCGCTATATACTCTGCAACTGGGTATGATTTTAATCTACCTATGTACATTAGACTGTGTCAAATAAGAGGACTATTTTTGCGGTCCAATTTGAAAATTTCGTTTTCGGTCACAAAGAAAAATTACGTTTTAAGATAACGCTCGCAAAAATAAGAATTTGTAATTTCCGCTAGTTAAAAAAACAATCAAATATCCTTATCCTTATCCTTACATAGTAAAAAGCAAAGTCGAGATTTTTTCACCACACAAATCTCGAAAACTACTGAACGGATTTGCATAAGGTTTCTCCTAGTAACATCTGTGTCGATGGGGTATTATCTTTAGTAATTGGAACTTTTATAGGGTTGCCACCTGCCTAAAAAAAACTTTAAGATCCGCACCGTTCTTTGGATTGACAAATGAAAGGGCTAGGCCCGTAGATGTTCAATAATGTATTGTTTTTTGAGTAGGGTTACTACCTTTTTAAGAATTGTATGATATCCCCTGTTCGTTGCACTAAAAAATCAGGCATCAAGTAAAAAGGCATATTCTGAGGATTGTCAGTTAGCTTTTATATTTTTTATAGGGTTACCCCCTATTTAAAAACTACTAACTTACATATATATCAAAACGTGAAGGCATTTTTTGTTAATGGCTACAGACTTGCACAGGTCATTCTATTTACGAAAATGAGTAGCCAAATGCAAGGGCTTGTCCTTCAGATGTGCAATAAGATATTAGTTTTTGAGCAGGGTTGCTACTTGTTTAAAAGTTGTAAGCTCCGCACCGTTCATTGGATTAAAAAAGTAGGTCCCAAGGAAAAGATATGTTGGATGTGCAGTGAGCCTTTATTTTATTGAGTAGGGTTGCCAGTTATTTAAAAATTACTACCTTATATATAATACGCAAAGGCCAAATGAAATGGCTTTGGCACTAAAATGTGCAATAAAATTTTATTTTTTCGAAGAAGGTTGCCATCTGTGCGAAAAATGTTCGTTTCTTCTAAAAGTGAGGAGTACATATGTACCCTTTTGCCCATTCAACTTTAGTACAATAAAGCGCAAGTTTGTAGTAGCTAGGACTTACCGTTGATTTTTGGCAATTTTGTTGTACTAAAGTGGAGTAGGCTTTATAGTAATTATTTGTTTATAAAAATACTAGTTTTCCTTGAAAATTCTAACTTTTGCAAGCGCTGACTGAAAAATTAAGGTAGAGGGCAGAAATTTTGGTACCATTTTTTTTTTTGTTTTTGTGACCCACAACAAAATTTTCATATTCCACCGAAAACAAATAGTTACTTGATTTGGAACAGTCTAATGTACATACTTAATTTGTGTTCATCACTTTTAAAATTTTGATGTCTATGTGTCTTGTATTTTTTTTTTTGCATTACTCATTTTTTTGAACTCTTTATCCTCCTACATTTATTCAAAATTTTTTGGTTGCCAACTAAGCCACTTTTAATATACAAACTCAATATTGCAAACAAAGAAGATAGTACGAGTATTTACATGTAAAAAATTATGATTTCTGCTACACAATAAACATTGTTGTCTAACAAATTTGACTGAATGCCAAGAAATAAAAACGAAATAAATTTACAAAGCTATAAATTTGCACAGTTTTTGGCTAGTATACAGCCGATTCGGTCATTGGACTGACAAGTATTTGATGATACGAATCATGAGTGTCTATGGAAGATGAAAAATGACAGCAGTCCAGCAGTGAAATGAAAAATTCAAGCCATAAAATGCAAATAGCATAAAATATTGAGAACAGGGATAAGTATGGTCATTTGGACGGTGGCATTGCTTGATAATAAGAAAAAAATTGTGAAGAAGAGGAACTGGAGCGTGGAGTGTGATGAATAAGATTTGTTGCCATTATCACTCAATGCTTCACCATATTCTTGGCATCAAGCAGCTCAATGCCGAATACATTCGAGTTGCTTGCGCAAAATTCATGGTTCTGTTTTTTTTTGGAGCTTATCGCTTTGCGGCGGCGAGGGGACTTAAGTGGTATCAATGTTACCAAGGTGAGCTTATCACTCATGCCGTTTATCATATTAGTCCACGACTAATAAAAACTAGTCCACTGTGGTGCCAACGCCAGCTGATTGTAAGAAGAGTGTGTATCTACGCGTTCGGGTGATGGGGATGTGCGATGAACCATTTCCGGACTCTCAAAACCTCATGGAGAGGACAGAAGTGCAACGGGTCCTTAAATCCCTGCAGTCTGGTATGATAGTGGTAAGTTTTTTGTTGGGGGCGCTAGCAAAAGTATGTACCTCAGTAACGAAATTGTCGTAAAGTCTTGGAATGGAATAATAATAAAAGCCAGCCATTATACAGGTACACGCCAACCACTGAAGCTTAGTGTGCGAATCTCTAATTTTATTGAAAGCTCTCTTCTCGTTTAAATGTGAAATATCGTTTATTATTCAAAGACTTACATTTTTTTAGTATCGTTTAAGAATTTATCTTCTTTTGCTCTCCAGCATAACGCTTTCTTCAGTAATAATAATATTTTAACATATTTACCAAGTGTTTGAGCGAGCTTCTTCACCAATTTGTGTATGCCGTCTTTGAATGGAAAATAGATTAAATGAGATCCTCTTCAAGGCACAAATACACACAGAGGATTGCAATTGCCTGCAGAGTGGTGACCGCTGTTAAGAAATATCCCTTATCTAAAATTTTGTTGTATGTTACTTTGATCGGCTACAGCGGCCAATACTTCTTCATGATTACTTCAAACTTTTATCATCAGGGGAAATGATTGAACATAAAAGCAGAATGCAGCCGCATATTATTTATTTGAAATGATATGTATGTACATTAGGCCGGTCCAAAAATATACATTTTTGAATTTTCTTGACATTCAATATTTGACAGCGAGAGCGACGGACGTGTTTTAGGAACCACTTAGCCTTCGCAATATTTCAATAAAGAGGCTTTTATCTTTTAATTTTTTTAAATCGGTTAATACTTAGCCTTGTCGCCCGGCTTTGAAGTTTTTCATATATTTTGTTATGTATTATTTTTTCGTAGAATTACTTTAAATTCGTTAAAAAAAATTGATTTTGATCAAAATAATTATGTTCAAAAATCTTGCAGCAATAGAAATATATGATGCAAATTTAACTCCATAATTTTGAAAACTATTTTTTCAAAACGTGCGTGATGTGGTTATGAACGCATAATTACTTTTTGAAGCTTTCTGGAGGGAAATATTTTTATTTGATCAAAATATATTTATTTTTATTCCCATTTGAAATATATTGAAAACCACAAAGCTGCGGTGGAACGGTTAACTTTTCGCCGATTTCAAAATAAAAAAAAACCGGTCTCCATATTTTTCCGGGGGTGGCTGGAAAAAAATTTGGACCACCCTAATGTGCATACGTGCTATGTAAGTGTATGTCCTGATATCGGCGCGTCATCAATCGTGTACACCAATTTATCAAATTTTCGATAGTTACTTGTCTACATTTATACACATAAAATGTACTACCACAACGATTTCATCCTTTATTACAATAATTCTGATATTTCCACTCGTCGTGTTCCCCACTCCGCGTATTCATGTAACCAAATTTACTCGCTTCTGCTGTTCAACGAAGTGTGAATTGAAATCAAGACAAGGCGATGGTGTATGTACATATGTATGTATGTTTGTGTAATATCGTGCAGTAAATCAACTCTTTTCTCCTTCCATCACTAAAGTTTTAAATGTAGATATGTGCGCAAGCAGTAGTTTATTTTCAGTGATCCACTTACATATAGTATTCATACGTTGTGATGCGCGCAATGGCTTGCTACTACGCTGTCCTTGTAGTTCATAAAAAGTATGTACTACTTTTTTCCACATTCACAGACTCATGGAATTTTTCTTTGCTTGTGATTGATGTATGTTTATGTCGTGAATTTTTTCTAAAGCATGTCGCTGGAGAACTCTGAAAACTATTATATACATACAGATGTATGTATGTATGGATATGCACTGAAGGACAATAGAAATTGTAAAAGTAAAATAGACATAAGCGACATACATATGTATGCTTTGACAAAACGATGGTTGATTAAACGTCCTTGAAGTTAGTATGTAGGATATCTGCACGTTTTTTTTAATTTTTCCTATTGACAAGTTCATTTCCTTACTACAATTAAGTTATAAAATGGCTTTTGTTTTACATTCAATGACAACTGTGATATGTTTTTATAGCGCAACCGGCTCCTTCGGCTGGCAAAGATTTCAGTTAGCGAAAAATATGAAAAAACAAACTTTCTTTTGTTTGATTTTGTCAAAAACGACCAAATAACCGACATGCTGCGCAAAGCTTCAAAAGCATATTTGCGCTGCCCAATGCAATGTTGTAGTAAATGAAAAGTTGTATAGAGGAAATAGTCTTAGGTGAAGTTAAAAAGCATCTGGAGAGCAGAACCTTGCTCATACATCGACGCGGAATACGCCTGTTAAAGCTCCGCAATCTTCTTCTACTTAGTGCCGAACAGTGGCATGAAAGGCGTTTCACACTTTCTTCACTGCCAAAAATGAACCTGCAGCTACGGCAATGGTCCGGTGCGTTCAACCCTGTAAGATATTAGACATTTGGGCAGTGGCCCGTTAGAGTCCTTAAAAGGCAGGAAATTGTTTTCTGCTTGTACTAGTTTTCGAGTTGAAATGAGGAGAGTTTCGATGCATTATTTTGAGGTGAGATGAGTTGAGGTGGAGTTGCCTGGATTAGGGTGAGTTGAGTATAATTGAGTTGAGTTAAGGTGAGCTAAAGTGAGGTGACATTGGATAAAGTAAGTTAAGCTAAAGTCAATCTTTGTCTTTATTCTTTTACTGTCCTGTTTTCTTAATCTTTATCTTAATCCTCATTTTTGTCCCTATTTTTTTTATCCTTGTCTTTATTCTTTACTTCAGAGAAGATTTGAGGTGAGGTGAGTTGAGGTGAATAGAGATAAGGAGATGATATCTTTTCCTTTATCTAAATATAATTTTGAAGGGAGGTGAATTAAGGTGAATTGATGTGAGGAGAGTTGAGTTGAGTTAAGTGGAGATGAGAGGTGATGTGAGTTATGTTAACGTAAAGTGAGGTGAATAATGTAACATAACATAACATGACATGGCATATCTTAATCTTCAGTTTTATCTTTCCCTTTTTCACTTTATCTTTTTCTCTTTATCTTCATTTCTATGCCTTTCTCTATCTCTATTCTTCTGTATATTATTCACCCTATCCTTGCCTCTACCTCTATCCCTTCCTTAACCTTTGTCTTTAAATTTGTTTTCTATCCCTTTATTTATTCTCATCTTTATCCTCATCTTTATTTATATCTTTATCCCTACCTTCATCTTTATATTTATTATTTTGTCCTTATATTTATATTTACCTTTATCTTTATTTTTATTTTTAGTTTTGCGGTTATCCTTGTCTTTGTCTACACATTCAACTTTACTTTCACCTTTATAATAATCTTAATCTAAACCTCATTACTAAAGCGGTTCTTGCACGTTTCTTTAATCCAGCATCAATTTTAAAGCATACATTTAGGAGGCATTTCCATCCCTTACCGTGTAAATGTTTTGGCATTTTCATAAGTGTCATTTTTAAACTGACCTTTTCGCTTTGTATTAAATTAACTGAAAATTTAATAATTCCAACTTTTCATCAATTTTTTATGGTGAGAATAAAACGAAGGTGCTTTATTGTCCACAAGAATAGATCTGGGTTCGATTCTTCAATAAAAATAAAATTTAAGCGAGATGTAGCTACTGTCTCGATATAAACATTTCTTTATTTTTCAGAACGCACAAAAGTTTCCAACATACCGCATTTTTAGGTTTGGTTGAAAACTTGCCAAGTTTGCAAATTTTTACTATGTTCAACAATCACATACCAAAAGTGTGTTCCACTACTGGGGCCTTCGCACAGCATGGGCAAAAGTATGAGTGACATTTGTTAAGCTTTATCCACTTTCGGTATAAATGCTTTCACAATTTCGGCGACTACATATGTATATAATACATACATATGTACATACATATAAAAAGATAACGACGCATTACCAATTCAAAGGTCACGGTAAAGTCTAGAAAGCGAAAAGAGACGCTGGCTGGCGAGGAAAGTTAAACAATATCCCAAGCGTATAATACATCCATGTACATATGTATACATACATATGTATACATATCTTGTAGTTAGTAAGATTAGATGAAGGTTTCCTGGCATTGTAACCAATCACAGCTGCCGCAGACAGACAATTGAATGATGGTCTAGACGTATTTGTGCTGGCTGGCTTTCTGTTTTTATTTTAGTTTTTTTTTTCTTTTTATAACTCAGCACTTGAAATATATTGCCTGCAGCATATATTTATGCATAATAATACGTGGAAGTCAGCTTTCATACATACATACATACATACACATGTATACGCAAATGTATATCCGTGCATGGGATCCTTGGGTTTTACATAACAAAACTTTTTGTGCGCCATCTTGGGCGAAAAAGGGTTTACTTGTGTACATTTCTCAATTCGAGGATCAGCAAAACTTTAACATTGAGTACTGTGACAGCATAAGTATTTATTGTTTATTATTAATTTGGGATTAGCGCAGTAAGCCGTATAATTTATACGCCTTGTGAAGTGGTAAAAAAATATTAACCATTTCTTTTGACGCTGCCGACCCAAAATATTTCTTGTGGTTTAAATATGACTTTAATTGAAGTGTTAGGCGAATATAAAATGCAAAATAATTTGTACACGTCGGAGCGTTCATAAAACTATTTACATATGTATATACATATTACTTGAATACATACATGCACACATATATATCAACGCGCCTACATACATTTTTACATCACTTACCCCTTGGATGCGCAACCATCCCCAGGGTCTCACGCTTAGAAAGGAGTTTCGTTACGTCAACTAAATATATTTCTCTCAACACAAGATTAGGTAAATAACTATTTATAACCGAATCCTGTGTTGAGAGAAGTATATTTTGTTGGTGTAACTAAAATCTTTTCTCATTAAAAATTTTATATTTTTCGTAAAAATATTGGAGCTGAAATCATTTATGGTGTCAACGCCCTACATGGTCTCCGAGGAGCTTCTAGAGGCTTTGAAGTTGTTTGTTTTAGTTCTATGGCTATTTTTAAGAACGAACCAATGAAAATTAATTCATATTCATTTAGTAATGTTAAACAAAGTAAATAAGTAATTACTCAGGCATTTGGTGCTAATTTCTTATCTTAAGTATACACAGTAGAGGTATACGCCGCCGAGCCACGCCGCCGCCGCCGCCGTTTTTTGTCATTACTCACGCGCCGCCGCCGAGTTACGAAAATATCGGCGCGGCGGCGGCGGCGGCGTTCGGCGCCTAAGGAATTTTGTACAAAGTTTTCATGAAACTACTACTACAGACTATATAACAATTTTTTTCAATACCACAACAATATTCCTTTTTTACAGATTACTACAACAACAAGAAAGTTGTCACACACCAAAAGACTTTAACGATAATATCTCAGAAAGCAGTTTTAACAGAAGTGCCCTTATTGCATCTAACTCCTCGATTATTGGAGATAAAACAAAAACAAATTGATCTTCTTGTGTATTTTTTCTTTAATAAAGGGTTGAATATTTTTTAAACAGATTTTAAATAAGTAAGTTATTTTATTCCGGGGTCCCACAGACGTATACAAGTTCTATGTGGCTGTGTGAAAACTATGTTAGCATTCACAAGTGGTGGGCAAACCCCAGAAAGGTTTTGCTCCATCGCATCGCAATGTTTTCTACACAGGGTTAAAGTTCCCCCTTCTTGATGGAAATTAGTAGTATTTTTCATTACTTTTGTTTACCCTCGGAAAATTTGGCACTTAAAATTTTAGTGGAAATTTTAACCAGGCCTGTTCTGCTGTTAGTTGATGGATAAAACCCCCGGAAAATAGTAGACCACCCTAGTTTTCAATCTATAACCCGCAAAAAATCGTAAGAACCCCTTAATTTAACATAACGGTAGATAACGTTATTTCAGAAATTTATTAATAGCGAAATAATTACTCCAATAACTTAACTTAAATTTTTTTTTATTTCTTTAAATTTAAATAGTACATACGGATCTATAGAGAAACTAGAGAACCATGTATGTATGTAGTATATTTCTTTATTTATTTTTTAATTTCAGTCTACAGAACTAGTTTCTTACAGACTAGTGAAGACTCTAGGTGAATATTGTAAACAAATTATTCTTAAATCTATCAATACTTAAGTTAAAATCGATAACACTAGAATATGTATTGCACAATTCAATGATCTAGCAATTGGTTCATTTTTGGCATAATTCGTGGTATGCAGAGCATCAACCAATAGCCTTTTGTTTCTTAAATTACGCGGGGGATTATATAATATGAGCAAATCTGTTAAATAAGCGCAATTTGTGTGCCCATTGATTATTTTATAAATAAATGTAATGAAGAAGTAATCTCTTCTTTCCTTCAAAGACTGGAGACCCAGCAATTTCTGTCTGCCAATATAGGGAGGAACATAACCTTGCCAGGGCAACTTGCAAATAGCGAATTTGGTGAAAATCTTTTGAACTCTTTCTATTTGATCGAGTCCACTTCATAATATGGACTCCATATTATAGAACAGTATTCCAGACGGCTTCATACTAAAGGATTTTAAAGTTACTGGATCTCTGAACTCTTGAGTATTTCGCCTAATAAAGCCTATCACTGAGAACAATTTAGATACAATATAGTCAACGTGTTTTGTAAACGCGAGTTTGGAGTCAAAAATAATGCCCAAATCTTTTATTTCAGTGCTCCGCTTTATAACGCAACCATCTAATTTATAGTCAAAAGGTATATCACTACTAGACTGCCTCGAGAACGTAACTACGCAACATCTACCTATATTTAGGTTCAAACAGTTTAATGTACACCACTGCTGAAATTCATCTAGATCGAGCTAAAGACGATTACAATCTGAGAGATCACGCACAACTGAAAAAAGTTTAACATCATTTGCAAACATCAGGCAGTTTGCAAAATTAAAACAGTTAGGCAAGTCGTTTATAAATAGAATAAGCAACAGTGGTCCACAATGCGTGACCTGTGGTATGGCCGACCATGCATTAACTGTCACTTGAGATGTTGTTGCCCCAATTTGCACAAGTAACTTTCTTTGCGTTAGACCCTCTTCGGTTCGCCTATCCATCAGCGCCAAGCACTCAAAATTTTAATTCAAGTAGGAAGTAACAATATTTAAATTTAAAACTAATTTAATAAGGAAATAAGTAGAATTATAATCTGAATTGACAAGGCGAATGCCTAACGCTGACGAGATGACATGATAAGATTAGTAGCCTCATGGCTCTTATGGGCAGTAGCGCCGGCCTTTACAGACGCGCCGGCGTCGCCGCCGCCGCCGATTATTTTTGAAGTTGACCACGCCGCCGCCGCAAAGCCTGTCGGCGTAAACCTCTAATACACAGACACCTTCACTGCTTAAAAATTTTAACTGCAAACAGTGGCGTGTGTAAAAATACGCATAGACAGTTTGAGGTACTTTGCCTTCTTTTCGTTTACCGCTAGACCAAACCTTCTGTCTCCTTCCCTAAGCTGCAAAATATAGCGGTCACGGCCGACAGTGCGATTCAGATTCAAGAAGTCGCATGAAAGTGACTCGTCTTGTCCAAAACCTCTTTTGGTCTCGTACGTCGCGGAGAAGCCCATATCAATTTTTATGGAGCTGAAAGTTAAGCTCTGCATATGCATATTAATTTTTTATGAGTCCAAGATTTAGATGTGGCCTGGTAAAGGCAGCAGCTCCTCTTTGCACTGTCATAACCGCATTTTGAATCGGCAGAATGGCATATATGTAAATATAATTGTTTGTCTTCATCCATTAGCATTACAAAAGGATGCCAAATAATTAACGGAAATATTGGGTAACAAAGTAAAAATATATACATGCATACATATGTACATGTACACATACATAATTAAACATGTATTCGTGTGTATCTAACGGAGTACACTTTTAGTCAGACATTAGTTGGATGTGCACAGAATTAGTAAATTGATAAATAAATAATACCTCAGCCAATATCTTCATTTTCGTTTGCAAATGACAGCTCTGACGGTTCGACAGTTCACTGAATTGGCAATTTACGCAGAGATGACGCTATATGTAAATTCAAATAGATGTCGCTCGTTTGCTGGAAAAATGTCATATGTATTATATTTTAAAGTTAAGTGTTCTAGAAAAATGGCTTAAATGTTTTTAGTCAAATACTTTCTAATAAGCACACATAATTATAGCATAAAATAAAATCGGAAAATTTAATATGAAAATAAAACAAAATTTTTTTCTTCAATTATCTCCAAAAGTCATGACATGAGAGTGTCAGGATATACATATGCACATACATAGTTACTACAGTGCAAAGTGGAAAAGAGTAAACTTGCCTAAAAGCCACAAGTAACCACATTTCACATTTCCCAGATATCATGATGTCAGAATTTTTTTTTACAAAATATATTAAAAGCGTTGAAAAAAAATTTCTGCGTACTTAACTGAAAAAAAAATTTCTTTGATTATGAAGTTCTTCCGTTAAACAAGCGCAATGATTCCACATTCTACATACATACACAAATACATATATACAGATAAACACAGCTCTTACAACTCTGCAAATACTCGTATACTTGCTTCTGGATTTGACAACGCTCCACTTAGCAATTTGTATAATGACTCTTACATAATCATTCATTTTTTTTAGTTTGGTATCCTCATTTACTGATTTGGAACAATTCACCTAAGTTAATTGTCAAGCACACATACATATTTATTTACATACATACACGCATACGTATGCATCGTTGGCTTGATATTAACAGATATCCACCCTACTTGTAAATGAGACTCAAACAAATTTGTGTTTTTGTTGCACAACATTTGGATCCTTCAATTTGGGTCTGAACCTAATGAAAATTAGTCGGATTCATTCGTTTATTAACTCACTCACGCATACTTATCGTTGCACGCCTACAATATACCTATTTTAGTATTTGACATCTATGTACACACATCGTTTTGCATATATTTTTCATTCGTTCCTATTCACCTTTAGGCCTTTAGTCATTACTAATCTTAATATAGTCATTACTATGTAATTTATTAATTTTATTTTGTCTGTCTACATATATGCATACACATAGATCTATATGTATTATTCGTATTTCTTCCTTTCCCGGGTTGAATGTGGGCGTTTTTTGTTGTTGACAGATTAAAACTTTATCGATCGCCCTTCCCTTGCGCTTTTAACATAATTTCTTATGTGAAATACTGTTGTCAATCGCATCATGTAATCTGTCCTGTTGTAATTGTGAGAAACAGTCATTAACATAAAGATATACAGTGAAGCAAACAAAGACATTTTAGCAAACAAAAAATTGTCGAACCTACTTTGTATTGGGGAAAATGCGGTGCATCGTCAACAAAAAAAAGTTGCCAAAAATCAACCGTAACTCCTAGCTACTTCAAATTTGCAATTTATTGCATTAAAATTTAATGGGCTCCAAAATTGCTTACCAAAATTTTTTCTAAAGATGCTGATCAAAAAATTTGAAATTTTAGTGAAATTTTTCAGAATTTTGACACTTTTTGCACAAAATCTGAAATTGGGATTTAGAACTATGGAAAACAGCTATACTTTCATAAAAAAAAGTAATAAGCAGTTTTTATTTGGTTCACTGTAGTTCGTAGATATTTTACTTTGGAATAAACAAAAGCATCATAAAAAATTAGATTGGTAAAAGAAAATCTGTTGCTAAAGTAGAGCTGGAAATATATTTCTTCAAACAACTTTAAAAGGGTACCAAAAATATTTCATGGCCGAAAGGGGATATTTTTAGTTTAACTCCTATTTAGTGGCCATTACAAAATCTCGATAAAATTTTTTTGTAATGACAATAAACCATTCACCTCCAAGAGATAGCCACAACCCCCAGCGATTGAGGCCCAGTCCAATAAAGCGCACCAGTCGTTTCTCTTTTGTGCCAACTTATCTTTTCATCGTACAGGAAGTAGTCTTCTGTTACCAGCTACGCGATCCGGACCGCTGTCGTTATAAAGCTTATCGTCCCATACGGCCGGGTCGACATTACTGTGGATTGGGCAGGGCACTAAAATTCCAGTCATCGAGCAACTTACTAACTCCTCGCTACCGTAATTGCATAACTCCTGCAGCTTAGTGTTTCTTCTTCATATACAGGCGATGGAACATCGCTTCTGTCGTCGTCGTCGTCTTCTTATTCTCCACTACCTTCAGTGCTGTTACGATTCAATAGGCTGGAGTCCAGTGCATTTTTCAAATGGCGATGATGTCAGCCTTCGTCTTGCTGATGGCGTCGTTCAGTCGGGAAAAGGCAACTTATTAACTAAGGATCCAGACATTATAGACGCAGGTCTTCGTCCAAGGCTTAATTTTACTTTTCAATGGGATCTGCTTTTTTTTGTTTTTACGTGGCGGCTCTCAAGCCTGGAACTATTCTTGTTAATTTAATGTTTTGTGTATGTGGATAAGTATATGAAAGACTAATAATATAACCCCTCATACAAGAATTTTTCATACATATAAGACACTATAAATTCTTCTGACATAAATTTGCGCCTGTAAATGTAGCCACCAACATAAGTACATTTGTACATCTATGAGCTTTCTTAGTGCCAAAGGCTCAATAAATTTTGCACACTTGTGCTCTAACAAGCACATTGCAATAAATAGTTGAGTATGAGTTTACAAATATACAAACATGTATATGTTAACATGTGCATGATCAACACATTTCTTGCTAGCTTACTTTTCACGCCATATGCAGCTTACCTGTATGTAGATACGATTTACAATACGACAATTTATTATGATTGAAATTTATTTAGTCTAAAATTTATGCCATAAAGAAAGTACCTACTCAGTGTACTGCAGGGCGTATGATTAACATTCGCTTAGACACTTAAAATGCATGAAATGCCGTTTTGTCACATAAAAGAGCTGAATTTCTATGTAAATATGTAGTATGTATGTGTATTGCTTGTGAAAATTTCACTTCAGATCTAGCCAAAGAATTTAATATGCATGCGAAACATCTCCGGTATGAATGGAATAGAATTTTATTTCTATATTAGCATTGTAATGCCCCTTAGAGAGCTGAGAGTGACTTTTGAAATGTTTAAAATGTCAGCTTTTCAGCTCTTCAATGAAAGCTTAGTAACTAAAGAGATCCATTATTGCCCATCCAGTGGTGGAATTATAAAAATATTTCACTAAAAGCAATTTTCTAGTTAGCACTACATACCATTTTTTCTTAAAAAACGAGAGCTACAAATTTTTTCTTTCCACAACAAATTTACAACAAAAACACTACAATTAATGCCGTAGTTAACTTTTCCAAATTCGAAAAGTGTAGTGCTAACTTGACACACGTAAAAGTTTACATTTCCTCAAAATTTCTTCTACACGAAAAGCAAACACCGATTATACATACATACATAAACACGAAATTACTGGCACACGTGGTTGTACACGTCGTATGAGTGACCTGATAATGAGTAGTGGCAAACGTGATACAAATAAAATTATAGTTTAAAAACTAAAACCTCCCCATTATAATTGCCATTCGTACTGTCATCAGGTATGTAACTTGAGAATAGAAATCGCTGCATCTTTTAGGCGCATCAATATTACTTAGTTACATCCCGAGCTAATAAATGGAAGGTAAAAAAAAGAAGGTAGTTTCAATAAACAACTTTTGACGGATAATAATTTTTTTTTTTAAGTTTCATAAATTGCGAGTATTCTCAACGGCCTTGCCACTTTGATAATATTAAAATAATAAATCGGAGTATTTGCTTTCCCACATTTATACCAATTTAATAATATTTCAAATCAAAAATCATTATCAGTGCTTGGTAATTTTTTTAATTACGTGGTTCGCACCTTTTTTATTAAAAATATATAAAATATGTAAACTGTTAAAGGAGACTTCATTGAAATTGTTTTTTTATTTTTATTTTATAACAAAAATCACGAAAGCATTATGTTGTTATTTTTTCATTTTCTTATTTTGAATGCAATCTTGCGATTTCAAAATCTAATTCTAAAGAATGCTCTTTCCAAATAAATCTTTTTATAATCGCAAATTCCATGTGAATAAATTATTCTCATAACTTAATATGCAAAACAAAAACAAATTGGGAAAAATTATTTTTGTTTTGCTTTATAATTTTGGGAATATTTGTTCAAATGAAATTCGTGATTGGTGATGAAATTCGTGAAAATTTACTTTTAAATTTCTCATCAGAGTTTGCAAAAAATTAGACTTTGTTATTAGCGTATCACCATTAACTTTAACAAATTTCGAATTTAAAATTTCCAATGTATGCAAAAAACTTGAATTCGGCTTGCGCCGACCGTCCTCCGATAAGCAATTAGCATAAGTATAACTTTGCTCGCTTTCTTCATCCGTTCTGAAACCTATGAATTAATTTTCAGGTTCATCATATTCGACATCTTTGAGTGGACTGATGAAATCTTCTGCTTAAAAAAAATATTACTGCTCGTGATCAGGTAGCATAAATTGAAAGAAATATCACAATTTTATTAAAAGTCAAATGGTTAACAATAACAACGAATGTCATTTAATGAAACTACCTTCTCTTTTGTATCATGTAATCATTTATGATTATTTGTTTTTTTGAAATTTGCTTTTGATTTCATATCTGCTTGGAGTGAAGTTTCAGTTGTGCTTGAGTTAAAAGCAGCTAAATTTATGTCGTTATTAACGCAAAAATTCACTTAAAGCTGATCAACCTGTAAAGCTGTATGTTTGTACCGGTCCTAACCTGATATATTTTGCCATATGGCGGACGTATGCAAAAACATCGGTCAAAGTTTCATAAAAGTTGACCCTCGATCAATCCAGTAAATCAATTCGGGTACGCTGAATTTGGTGGTGACAATAATTTATCTAGGTTGGGTCATTTAATCGAGTAATATCAAGTTCAAGTTTTAGGCGGGGCTCGTTTTTGAGCAAAATTGTACGATTTTAGAATGATTTGGAGGGCTTTTTTGGTCAGAAACGAATGACGTATCTATCCGACAGATATCTTGTAAAGCTTTCATACTAAAAAAATCCAAAAATGAATGAAAACGGCTATAAACCTTGATTTTTGTATGGAAATGGCCCCAATTTTGTTTGAAATATATACATACATAAATACGTTCTTAAAAATTTCATTGCAATCAGACAAGAAAAAATTACAATTCATTAAAAATTTTTCGATTTAGGGCAAAAACTCAAGCTCTTATGGTAAAATGTTAAATTGAACAATTGCATAAAAAATATCAAAACGGATACTAAAATGATATAAATATAA
>NW_016168583.1:0-4721 GCF_001687245.7 Rhagoletis zephyria
GTTCCATCATATCGGTAAAGAACATTTAGTCAGAAAGCCAATTTTCATTCTTAAATTGCGGGTAATGTTCGATCTCAATTTGCGTACATATGTGGGTACTTCCTGGGTTACGGACGCGACATTCGTACGACTTTAGAGTTAAATAAATCATACGAAAACTGAAGTCACTTGTAAAAAAATTTGCTGTTGTGTAGCTTTTATACTTGTTCACCACCTTCACGTCGATTATACACCAATTCCACCACACCAATTCCGACGGTGAATAACCCCAAAATACTCGGAGTAACATTCGACAGCCTGTTCTCCTTCTCTGCGCACGCAACCGCTATTGTCAACAAAGTACAGAGCCGCAACGCAGTCCTCAAATCGCTAGCCGGCATTACCTGGGGCAAAGACAAGGAAACGTTGCTGGCAACATACCAGGCAATAGGCCGGCCGGTTTTAAACTACGCAGCACCAGTGTGGTCGCCGGGGACTAGTAGGACGCAGTGGATGAAGCTACAGACTGCACAGAACACCGCACTCAGGACAGCGACCGGATGACTCCTGAACACCACCCCCATGACGAGGCGAAAATGGTCCCAATCAGGGAGCATAACATAATGCTCTGCAAGCAGTTTTGGCTTGGAGCCACAGATGCGGCCACCCAAACAGACAGCTGCTTGCAGAGGAGCCCTCGCCTAGACACGTCAGGAGGCATCTATATGAACTGGCGGACGAAGTCCAGAGGTTCATTAAGCAGCCTCTGGACCCGTCAGCATACCGACAGGCCCTGAACGGCATTCACAGGGACTCAGTCTCGAGTTATGTAGACTCTAGACCTGTGAATGCCGTTCTAGGCACACAAACACCGGACATTTACGCGACGGAGCTCCATCTGCCTCGGGAGACAAGAAAAACAATAGCCCAACTTCGCTCTGGCTACTGCAGCAGGTTAAACTCATACCTGAGTAGACTAAATGAGGATGTGCCAAATGAGTGTCCGGCATGCGGAGAGACCCCTCACTACTCGAAACATCTCTTCGCATGCCCGGAAAACCCGACAACCCTAACGACCTTGTCCCTGTGGACCGACCCCGTAGAGGCTGCACGCTTCTTGGGGCTGCCGTTAATGGAACTCGACGACAACGACTGAGATATCAACCGATCTGGGCGGGGTTGTTGTAGCCGCTACAACAACAACAACAACAACAACAACCAGTATTTGATATCCAAACGGGTACTGTTTGCATATTTGTACAATGATTTTGGGGTGCTGTGTCCAAACGCGTAATTCGAATCAAAAAACTTGTAGACAACAGTTCACGCTTTATTACAAAAATAAAATTTAGTATATCTGTGCACTAATTTATTAATGATGNCAACCGATCTGGGCGGGGTTGTTGTAGCCGCTACAACAACAACAACAACAACAACCAGTATTTGATATCCAAACGGGTACTGTTTGCATATTTGTACAATGATTTTGGGGTGCTGACAACAGTTCACGCTTTATTACAAAAATAAAATTTGNCAACAACAACCAGTATTTGATATCCAAACGGGTACTGTTTGCATATTTGTACAATGATTTTGGGGTGCTGTGTCCAAACGCGTAATTCGAATCAAAAAACTTGTAGACAACAGTTCACGCTTTATTACAAAAATAAAATTTAGTATATCTGTGCACTAATTTATTAATGATGTCGGTTGGAAATATGGTATTTTTTGCAAATTTCCGAGCTGAGCTGTCAAACAAAAAATATAAAATAATCCACGATATATCTCTGCAAAAGGTGTTCAGCCCCTCTTCTTCGGCAACACAGAAAAGAGAATTCTACTTAGTGGGGGTTATAATCTCTAAGCGCTGCCGAAGGTNTGTGCACTAATTTATTAATGATGTCGGTTGGAAATATGGTATTTTTTGCAAATTTCCGAGCTGAGCTGTCAAACAAAAAATATAAAATAATCCACGATATATCTCTGCAAAAGGTGTTCAGCCCCTCTTCTTCGGCAACACAGAAAAGAGAATTCTACTTAGTGTGGGTTATAATCCCTAAGCGCTGCCGAAGGTCGCCTACGCAGAAAGGTGTTCTCTGCAAAACGTGTTCCGCCCCTTTTCTTCGGCAACACAGAAAGCAGAATTCTACTTACATGGCTATTCTGCACGTTACCGAAGATTTTGTAACCATAAAATTTTATTACCAAAAAATGTAACCCGTTCTTGTCACCGCGATTCTAGGAACGTTGCTAATGCAGTTAAAATATTCAGCAACTCAGCTATGAAGAATTGTGCAAATTCTGGCATTGCATATTTCACGGGGCAATACTTTGTTACCAGCTTATGATATGGTAACAAAATTTACCGGTTACAAGAGTACACAGAATGCGAAAAGGGTTTAAAAATTGACAGGAACTTTAATTACCGGTTACAAACTTTTTATTACCAGCGCAGAATAGACCTATTAGTNACACAGAATGCGAAAAGGGTTTAAAAATTTACAGGAACTTTAATTACCGGTTACAAACTTTTTGCGGGCCACGCTTCCTCCCCCTCCGCCCCACTACAAAGTCGTTGTACAATTAAGCAAACATTTCCCATCCAAACACTTGAAAACTTTAAAAAGGATATGCACTCTGTGCAAAGCTTGGTCTACCTGGTACTCTAACTTATAGTAGGAGATCTGACAAGGGCACGTGTTAGAAAATATTTCACGAGTGGTTTGGCTGAAAAAATCCCGGCCAGGATATTTTCAATTAAATATNGAGGGTTATAACCCCTAAGTGCGGCCGAAGGCCGCCTACGCTGAAAGGTGCTCTTTGCAAAAGGTGTTCAGCCCCTCTTCTTCGGCAACAGAGAAAGGAGTAGAGAGTGTTATAATCCTTTTGGAAAAAGATCAAAATTTCCCCAATTTTCAAACAGCTCCCAGGGGGGTGGGATGACTTTTCATAAAGCGTCTTCCATCCTCTTTCGTTTAAGGTGGGTTTGCGGGCCACGCTTCCTCCCCCTCCGCCCCACTGCAAAGTCGTTGTACAATTAAGCAAACATTTCCCATCCAAACACTTGAAAACTTTAAAAAGGATATGCACTCTGTGCAAAGCTCGGTCTACCTGGTACTCTAACTTATAGTAGGAGATCTGACAAGGGCACGTGCATGATACAAAAAAGAAGGTAGTTTTAATAAACAACTTTTGACGGATAATAAAATTTTTTGAAGTTTCATAAATTGTGAGTATACTCAACGGCCTTGCCACTTTGATAATATTAAAACAATAAATCGGGGTATTTTCTTTCCCATATTTATACCAATGTAATAACATTTCAAATCAAAAACAATTATCAGTTCTTGGTACTTTTTTTACTTACGTGGTTGGCACCTTATTTTTATTAAAAATATTTAAAATGTAAACTGTTAAAGGAGACTTCATCGTAATTGTTCTTTTCATGTTGTAATAAAAACCACGCGCTCATTATTCTGTTATTTTTTTGTTTTCTTATTTTGAATGCAATCTTGCGATTTAAAAATCGAATTCTAAAAAATGTTCTTCCCAAATGAAAATTTTTATATTTCGGTTCAAATTTACTTTTAAATTTCTCATAAGGTTTTGCAAAAAATTAGGCTTTGTGATTAGCGCATCATCATTAAATTTAACAAATGTTTAATTTATGCAAAACACCTGAAGTCGGCTTGAACAGAGCGCCTTCCGATAAACAACTAACAGATCAACAAAATGCACAACTGCGTATGTGAGGTTGCATAAATTATTTTGTAGAGAGTAAAAACACTCATATTTCAAAATGGTTCTCTTTTTTTTACAAAGAAATCGCATTTCAGGACGAATGGATCAGGCTTGAGCCAAGAGCTTGTGTGAGCAAATCCAATTTTTGGCAAAAAAATGTCAGTTACGCGGTTTTGCAGAACGAGGATACGCGGTTTTGTACTTTAAGCGACGATATGTAAGTATACACTTTCTTCATACTTTCTGAAACCTAGTCGTCAACCCCATTTTCGAAATCATGTCGCCGGCATAATTTTCTAGTTCATCATAGTCCACATCTTTGAATGTACTGATAAAATCTTCTGCTTAAAAAAAAAATATTTCTTCTAGTGATCAGGTAGCATGAATTTGATGAAATGTCATAATTTTATTAAAAGTCAAATGGTTAACAACAACAACGAATGTCATTAAATGAAACTACCTTCTTTTTTGTATCATGGGCACGTGTTAGAAAATATTTCACGAGTGGTTTGGCTGAAAAAATCCCGGCCAGGATATTTTCAATTAAATAGACAAAAATTTATTTATTTTTTATAATTTTGCACTCTATGAGGTGGGTNATATCTATGAGGTGGGTTTTATCGAAGGCTGAGGTAGCTCAGCCGCTCCAGGGTTGCGTGGAGGTCCCACTAACCCCCACTGAATAAAATAAACACAGTAGTTAAATGTAGCGAACACAACCACACACACACGCGGCCGTTCGGCCAGGCTGCCGGTACCCTGACGTCCACGAAGAGAGGGGAGAGAGAGAGAGCGACTAACTGGTCGGCGGTCGGCGTCGTGGCTCAGAGAGCGGAGATTGTCTAGTGGCTAGGGACGGTGGCGGTGATGTTGAGAGCGGTGACGGTGAGAGCGGTGATGGTTCGGTGATTAATGACAGTGAGAGCGGTAGCGAGCGTGATGATGGTAAATGCCCACAGCACGGGTACTGCAGCCAATGAGAGCGACGATGCTGATCGTGA
>NW_016168583.1:8024-19006 GCF_001687245.7 Rhagoletis zephyria
GCTGGCTGAGTTGGCGTTAATCAACTTAAGTCGGTTGTTGGATAAGCAGGTTGAGAAGTGAATGAATGATCGCGATTTTTGGCATGTTTGCGCAACGAATTCTCGCGGAGTATTGGTGTGTACGAATGCTTTGTACTTTTGCGTGCTTCCCTTTGGTTGTTCATACGTATGGGTGTATGTATGTATGGTTGTATGTATGCATGTAGATCTGTATGTATGTATATAAATATGTAGCGTATGTATGGCTGGATGTGGATATGTATGTACGTATGTATGCACTTGTGGGTTTTATGTATGCATGTACGTATGTCTGTCAGTGTAGCGTATGTATGGCTGGATGTGGATATGTATGTACGTATGTATGTACTTGTGGGTTTTATGTATGCATGAACGTATGTCTGTTAGTGTAGCGTAGGGGAGCTACGTTACAACTCTTTTATTTAATGAACAAATTACATATATATCAAAATTACATATTCGAAAATTACTAGTATTACCTACCTGTTCATAACTGCCAACCCGATAGGTACACTAGGAAAAAATAGACAACCCAACGTTTTCACATTCAATAGGCTTAATACTTTCGATTGGTACATAATTTGTTTATTAAAGAAATGAGTATAAAATTAAAAAAATTATAATTTTTGAATATTTCTTTAAAAATATCCTGGCTCGCATTCGCTAAGCAGGTGCACAGGAGTCTCCTCAGTCACGTCGCAGAAACGACATAGGTCGTTTGACCAGATTCCTAGCTTGTGCAGGTGACCTCTCAGAGTACAGTGACCCGTCTGAAAACCTGTTATTAAATATCCTTAACTTTCCTTTGGAGAGATTGATAATTGCCCTGTACCTCGTAAGGATGTAACTTCCCAGTAGGTGTTTTGCTTGCTGTTCCTTTCTTCCCTGAGCTCTTCCTTGATTGTGCTAGGTCCAGTCGCTAGGAAGGGCTCAGGCCCTATAGGCGACGAGGCGGCCGCCATTCTAGCTAGTCGGTCCGCTTCCTCGTTGCCCACAACTCCTATGTGACCTGGTACCCAAGTTAATTGGATGTCGTTGTACTCCGCCAGGCTGTTGAGCCTATCAATGCACTCAAGAACCAAGGATGACTTGACCTCAAATGATGAGAGGGTCTTGAGTGCCGCCTGGCTATCGCTCAATATTAACATTTTCTTATTACTGTAATTCCTACGTAGGTTAATCTCTGCACACAGATTGATGGCATAGACCGCCGCTTGGAAGATACTCGAGTATGCCCCCATGGGTACCGAGAGCTGTAGTCTTAGCCCGTAGACGCCAGCCCCAATGCCTTTCGGAGTCTTGGAGCCGTCTGTGTACCATTGCAACGAGCTCGATTGGATATGCCTCTCCATAAGAGAGGTGCTCTAAGTCGACTTGGTGCAAATCTCTATTTTCAATTTCCTGTCCAAGTTAACTACCTTAGGCCTATCATCTCTGGGGAGTAAAGCTGATGGAATTTGGGAGCCTAGCTTGTCTCTGTTCCTTAATGATAGGGTTTTGCCTCTGCCAAAGCCTTCTCTCGCGAAATTTAGTAGAGTTGTCTTTGCAACCTGTTCTATGGTAAGGTGCAGCGGCTCGAGCTCGAGAATGACCTCCAGCGCTGCCGTTGGACATGTGCGCATTGCCCCCGTGATGCATACACATGCCAGACGATGAAGTTTGGTGAGGGATTGCTTCACCGTGGTGTGGGTGGTTCTCGAGACCGAAGCCACTGCTCCATAGGTGTAAATATCATGGTATACATCCATCTCAGGATCTTGGACTACAGCCTCAGGTCTTCCCTGCCAGACGTTTGCAAACCATTAGTGCCCTCGTAGCTTTGGAAGTGACCGCGTCAACATGTGCCTTCCACAGAGTCTAGTGTTAGTACCAGGTACTTAACTTCGGTGGCGACGTTGATGGCGACCCCATTCAAAGATATGTTCCTCATGCCTGGAAGTGTTCTTCTTCTAGAAAAGAGGACAATAACCGTTTTAGAGGGGTTGATGTTGATGTCATCCGCATAGCCTTGGCAGTGAATGTCATTGTCGGTGAAAATCCGTAGGAGTTCGTCCACAACTAAGCTCCACAGGAGAGGGTATAAAACTCCTCCCTGCGGGCAACCTTTTGTAGTTTTTAGCTGTACCACGCTGTCCCCGATGTCGGTTTCAGTGATTCTTGAATTAAGTAGCCTGACTATCCACCTGCGGATCGTTGCCTGCACATTGCGTTTTTCAAGTGCCCGGTCGACACTTATATAAGAGGTGTTGCCAAACGCCCCCTCGTTGTCAATGAATGCACAAAGTATTGTCTCCCCACACTCAAAGGCATCTTTTACTACCGTAGACAAGGTGTAGGCATGTTGGTCAGGGTGTAAAGGCGCCTGTTTAAGAGTGTTATTCCTGATTTCATGGTCGAAAACGCTCTCCATCGCCTTAAGCAGAAAGGAGGTAAGACTTATCGGCCTGAAGGACTGAGCGAGAGAATAATCCCTCTGTCCTACCTTCGGGATAAATATAACCCGAGCCCTTTGCTACACCTCGGGATGTGAGCGAGCGCTAGGCTAGCCCGCATGATGTTCACGAGGTGTGGAAGTAGGAGCTCCTTGCCTTGCTTCAGCAACACTGGACCGATGCCTTCCACCCCGGGGGATTTATACAGATCGAAGGAGTCCATCGCCCATCATACTGATCGGTGGGTAAATAAACACCTAGCCAGCTTCCAGTCCGCCGGCCAAAAGCAGGGCAAGTGCCCTTTCCTCTTCGTTGCCTGAGTAAGTGCTATTGGCTAGCCGGATTGCTAGTCTGGTATCTGTTTGGTCACTTGCCAAGGCCTTGTGCAGCCTAGCGGTTGCAGGAGTCGATGAGATACCCTCCCATAACTTCCTGAAACTGTCACGTTTAGCCTTCCTCATTTCTTTACTATAGTTAGTTAGACTGGCTGTGCGCTTTGCTCTGTGGAATAATTTGCGTACCTCCTTTCTGAGCACCGATATCTTCCGAGACCACCAGTTGGGCTGCAACTTCCCTCTTGGTTTTGTCTCCGGGAAGCTAGAGTGAAAGGCCACCACAATAGCGCCATTTAACTCATTGACGGTGCTCTCTAGCCTCATGCAATCGCTATACCTCCTCCTGGACTTAATCCCAGTTAGGTTTGACTCTAAAGTCTCGTTGTACTTTGCCCAGTCGGTTTCAGAGGACTAGCCAGTCTGTTGCTAAGCGTGATGTCTAGTACCTCCTCCCTAGCCCTCGTTACAAATGTCGGTGTTTGGGAAAAATTGTGGATGCTCTCTAAGCTTCTACCGCTTATCGTCTGCACTGCGACCAAGTCCTGTGTTAGAAACTCTGTAATGCAAAAGAAATCAATGTTTTTCTTAAGCACTACACATGCTCTGGGCCTCTCGCAGGAGAGGTCCCAAATTACCTTGTTGTTGTTGTTGTGGTTGAGGCCCCTAACCTGGCCTCTGTAGGTCCACGGCTCTTGGATCAGTAGAGTGCCCAGGTTATCTGTGGCGAACTTTCTGGAGATGACCGCCGAAGCAGCCACCGCGTGATGCAGGTTGACCTAGGCTACTGCCAAGTGCGGCGTAATTATAGCTGGGGCTCGTCGAGATCGGAGAGCTGTATTTCGCTCTCGCTTCTCCTATCGAGCTCAAGTCGCCTGATGTCGATGCCTGATAACTGCTCCTACGTGGAGGGCACGTCTTGCGCTGACTTGGTGGTGGTGTAGTCGTGCTTGCGGGAGCTGGTGTCTGTGTGAGGGGTGACTGACTAAGGGGTGGCTGTGCGAGGGGTGGCTGTTCCGCCGGTAAGATCGAGGTCGACTCGGTCATCTGGGCAGCTTCGATTTGGGTCTCTTGCGACTCCGACTCCTTGCTACCTGTCGCCTTTTGTCGGCACGGCCTCACCGTAACGAAACTGAACCTTTAATTTAGAATTAAGCCAGCCCTCTTGATGCTGACGAACGACTCTTCATCTATGCCCAGAAATAGTCTGAGCCGTTGTCCTCTACTGAGCTTGACACTACTTTCCACGCAGAGATGTGGATGCCCTCATTCTGCGCTTTTAGTAGCCCTAACGCAAACTCCGCCGATCTGACGGCGCTCCTTGGCAGGAGCACCGTGATTGTTATGCACTGGAGGGATGTCATCCTCCCTCTTTGTGCACATCTCGGGTCCCTTCCAGGCCTCAAGTGTCGGTGCTTTCTCCACCAGCCAGGTTGCTGTTCTCGTCCCTGCAGTCGACCAGGAGCCAGGTGTTGTTGTTACTGTACGTGCTGTTGTTGTTGCTGTAGTTTTTGTTTTTTGTAGTTTTTTTGGTTGTTGTCTTTTGTCATCATCTTTTTCGTACGACCGTCATTTTGTTTTCCTTTACTAGTTAAAGAATAAATCTGGGAACCAAAGTCAAAATTAAACTTACATGTATTATAAAGTCTTTTCGCTGCTAGAACGTTCTGCTTTTGAATTTAAAAAGAAACAAGGGAAAAGCTTTGAACAAAACAGATTTGCAAACATACACAGGAATCGAGTTGCGTTTCTTTTAAAAGTTATAAGTGATTCATTTTTTCGTGCTTACAGTAGAAAATATTTTTTAGTAGCCTGGCTCTGTTAACATTTCCTAAAACAAATTTCTGAGATGGGGCAAAATTCGCACATCATTTTGGAAAAGGGTAAAAAAATCAAAATTTTCAATAAGTAGGGTCAATGGGTATTGGCGCTTAAAAAGGGTCACATTTCCCCTTTAGTCACACAACGGCAACACTGGTGAGCTCAGCGTCTAAATTTCAGTAGGGGACCTCAAAAGTCCGCCGCGCCAGCGCCCCTTGTCGCAGTGAGGCCACCGTTACTCCCCGATGCGGCCCGGTGTCGGAAAGGCGCCGTTATAATACAGCCGGTTTATACCCTCCTGGCTGCAAACCGTCCAATAGGCACGGTGTCGCTTAACACCCTGGATTAGGAGGTGGCAGTTCTTGGTCACTGTTCTCCAGCAGCCCAAGTCTAGAGAGAAGGTAGCACGGAGGCCTGCACATCCGCGTTAACTCAAACCAGAAGAGTGCTGGTTGGTGATGCAGCTAAGTCCCCGCACCAACGACAAGGTGCCTGCCCTAGCAAGGGAAGGGTGAATCTTAGACTATTATTTATAGGATTTTGATTTTTTATAATATATGGGCGAATCTAAAAAACAGGTACACTTTCAAAACAAAAAGGTTATTTTTTTTATTTGTGGGCACACCTATGTTGTATAAGTTAGTGGATAGAACAAACTTGTCCCATTTCCCAACTCGCTTCAAGACATCATTGAATCCGCTCCTGTGTTTTTCTTCATTATTATGTTTTCAAATGCTGATTACGCTTAGCCACGATAATGGTGATAAGGCTGTAGTAAGAGTAACAGCAACTATTGGAAATGACATTCTACAACAGCATTTAATGAATGAGTCCGACAAGAATGACCATCATTGAGAAGGTGTGATAATAGCAAGCATTGAAAAGTTTTGCACACGGAACACTAAGAAACAGCGACTTTAAGTTAGCGGTAACAGCAATTAGTGAATGAAGCTGGCCCAACATGTATCACGAATATCCTCCATAGAGAATGTGTGATAAGGGTAAGCAGTAAAAAGTTTTGCCGTAAGTTTGAGTCCGTAAATGCAATGCCCCACGCCTTCCGATTCTGTGATTGTTTCGGGTGATTTTAATTTGCCACACATATCATTGGAACATAATTGACTCCGATGTTGTACCAGTTTCATCTAGAGATAGTTACAATGTATTTCTGGAGGATATGGCTGACCTTTGCCTAAAACAAATAAATACATGTCCAAATAAGTTTAGAAAGGTCTTGGATCTCGTTTATGTTGATGATGTTCCGAAGTTCTCTATTAATCGGTGTGATCCCCTTGTTTTGCCAGAGGATGCATACCATCCCTCTCTTGAGTTAAGCTACGAAATAATAAATGAAATACATTATAATAAGTTGTATAGTTCAAGTACTAGATATGTTTTTGCGAAAGCTAATTTCAGAAACATTGACAAAGAACTTTCAAAGTTATCTTGGCCAATGTATAGAGATGACGTCGAGCGTAGCGTTGAACACTTTAGAGATGGGCGATCTCGTGACTTTTGGAAATTCTGAAGTTATCGTGCCCTTAACGAGAGAGCTAGGGAAAACGCACTTCGTGTATTCGTCTCTGGTCTCCGTAGACCATTATGTGACATACTTTTTTCTACTAGACCAAAGGACCTTCCAACGGTGCTTGCGGTTGCTCAGGAGCTTGAAACTAGCCATAAAAGGTACGATTTTGCGCGCATATTTGTCGCAGGAAATTCGCTGACACCAAATAAATCAATTATGACTCAGTATCGTCAGCCTTCTTATAGGAATCAGCTCAATAATCCCACTTATTCAAGTCATAATAATAGGCCAACTCCAATGGAAGTTGATCGTAGTATCCCTTCTATTCGGCAATACACCAACCTTTCAAACAGCAATGCTCTTCAAAAGCAAGAAAACAAAAATTTTTCCAACCCAAATCCTCCCATTAATGCTTCTCGGCCACAACAAAATTCAAACTTTTTTCAGCCTACAGTTTCTAAACGCGGTCGTGAACAAACATACTCTAATCGATCACCAATTCCTAAGGTACAAAAGGTAAACTATATGCCATATGAAGTAGAGGCCAATCCTAACAAAGGTGAAATCGATGAAGATCGGTGTAGCCATCGGTGTAGCCATCGGTACGAACATGATTGCGATTATCGTGAAAGAGATTACAACGCCTATGACTGTCATGAAGATATTGACAGTAACTTTTCGGACGAAATCAACCTTTTAAACTAAATTCGCTCCTGCCATTTATTACGAAAAAAAACGACAAATGGCCAGGAGCTACGCATTCTAATAGACACAGGTACTTCCAAAAATTATGTCAAAAACTTTTCTTTCCGGAAAGGCGTCAAGTCCATGGAAAAGCCATTTAAGCTTAAATTAATCAATGGCGTCAATCTGATTGATAAAAAATGTTTGATAAATATTTTAGACCATACCTCAACTTTTTATTTACTCACAAATTTAAAAACGTTCGATGGTATCATTGGATACGACTTTTTGAAAAAAATCAACGCCAAAATTGATACAGAAAGAGGGTATTTATTTTACCGCAATGGCCAAGCAAAACTTCAACATCTTTCTTGTAGTCAAGTAAATTTGATAACGATAGACGATTCGGTTCCGCATAATATTCAAAACCAATTCAATGATATGATTAATAGCAATATTAATGCCTTTGCTGATACAGATAGAGCATTGCCTTATAACACCAAAGTACAGGGTAGAATTCGTACGATTACGAATGAGCCGATTTATACCAAAAGCTATCCCTATCCCGTTTCCGCAGCGGAGTTCATAAATAATGAAATATCAGCTCTTCTTAAAGATGGAATAATTCGGAAATCTTGCTCCCCTTACAACTCGCCTGTTCATGTGGTTACAAAAAAGGGTATAGATGAAGATGGTAGACAAAAATTGCGTATGGTGATAGACTTTAGAAAAATAAATGAGAAAACAATTTCAGATAGATATCCCATTCCTGACTCGTCAGTAATTTTGGCAAACTTGGGGAAGTCTAAATATTATACCACCCTCGACCTAAAATCTGGATTTCACCAGATAATTTTATGCGAAGGAGATCGGCAAAAAACAGCTTTCAGTGTCAACAATGGAAAGTACGAGTTCTGTCGTCTACCGTTTGGCCTGAAAAATGCTCCTAGCATTTTCCAGCGAGCTATAGATGACGTCCTTCGCGAGTACATAGGTAAATGTTGCCANTTTTTAAATATCCTAAAAGTGAGAATTGCGAAATAAATTGCCAAGCTCAAGTGATATTATTTTTTTCGAATCCGGTGTTTTTGGAAATTCTTAAGACCACAGTGCATTCTCTTATAGGGAGATTTAGTTAATTTGTTCCCAGGTCTTTTGATTTAGAAGAGTGCTTTTCAAAGTGGATACTGTTGCAGTATTGCAAAAAAGATATTTATCAAAAATAATTTGAAATAAATAAATTTCATTACGTAGATTACGTTATTGAAAATGAGTGTTACACGCGAACAGGTATTGGAAATAGTGAGACATAGCAATGAAGAAATTAGGCGGGGGTTTGCAAAGGAAATCGACCGTCTTTCTCAAACTCAACCGATTGGTTCCACCGAGCGTGGAAACTTTCTTACCGGTCGCCATTGATCCGACAGTTAGCTCAGACAATTCAAGTTTAGATTTAATAAAATCCCTCCCCGAATTTAAGGGTGACGCCTCAGCATATCCCGCTTGGCGTACTGCAGCTCATTTTGCAATGAACTATTATAAAGAACATTCAGAAAAATATTATATCGCTATGGGAATTTTTAGGAATAAAATTACAGATTCAGCTAACACATCCCTTTCTTCTTTTAACACGGGCCTTAATTTTAAGGCAATAATCGCAAGGTTGGATCAAACATACGCGGACCGTTATATGTTTTAGAAAATGAACTGAGTATTTTGAGGCAAGGCAACCTACCGATTGCTGATTATTACGATAGAGTTGATAAGCAACTGACACTTATTATTAATAAGCAAATCATGTCACATAGCGGAAATTCTGAAGTTATCGCTGCCCTTAACGAGACAGCTAGGGAAAACGCACTTCGTGTATTCGTCTCGGGTCTCCGTAGACCATTATGTGACATACTTTTTTCCACTAGACCAAAGGACCTTCCAACGGCGCTTGCGGTTGCTCAGGAGCTTGAAACTAGCCATAAAAGGTACGATTTTGCGCGCATATTTGCCGCAGGAAATTCGCTGACACCAAATAATTCAATTATGACTCAGTATCGTCAGCGTTCTTATAGGAATCAGCTCAATAATCGCACTTATTCAAGTCATAATAATAGGCCAACTCCAATGGAAGTTGATCATAGTATCCCTTCTATTCGGCAATACACCAACCTTTCAACCAGCAATGCTCTTCAAAAGCAAGAAAACAAAAATTTTTCCAACCCAAATCCTCCCATTAATGCTTCTCGGCCACAACAAAATTCAAACTTTTTTCAGCCTACAGTTTCTAAACGCGGTCGTGAACAAACATACTCTAATCGATCACCAATTCCTAAGGTACAAAAGGTAAACTATATGCCATATGAAGTAGAGGCCAATCCTAACAAAGGTGAAATCGATGAAGATCGGTGTAGCCATCGGTGTAGCCATCGGTACGAACATGATTGCGATTATCGTGAAAGAGATTACAACGCCTATGACTGTCATGAAGATATTGACAGTAACTTTTCGGACGAAATCAACCTTTTAAACTAAATTCGCTCCTGCCATTTATTACGAAAAAAAACGACAAATGGCCAGGAGCTACGCATTCTAATAGACACAGGTACTTCCAAAAATTATGTCAAAAACTTTTCTTTCCTGAAAGGCGTCAAGTCCATGGAAAAGCCATTTAAGCTTAAATCAATCAATGGCGTCAATCTGATTGATAAAAAATTTTTGATAAATATTTTAGACCATACCTCAACTTTTTATTTACTCACAAATTTAAAAACGTTCGATGGTATCATTGGATACGACTTTTTGAAAAAAATCAACGCCAAAATTGATACAGAAAGAGGGTATTTATTTTACCGCAATGGCCAAGCAAAACTTCAACATCTTTCTTGTAGTCAAGTAAATTTGATAACGATAGACGATTCGGTTCCGCATAATATTCAAAACCAATTCAATGATATGATTAATAGCAATATTAATGCCTTTGCTGATACAGATAGAGCATTGCCTTATAACACCAAAGTACAGGGTAGAATTCGTACGATTACGAATGAGCCGATTTATACCAAAAGCTATCCCTATCCCGTTTCCGCAGCGGAGTTCATAAATAATGAAATATCAGCTCTTCTTAAAGATGGAATAATTCGGAAATCTTGCTCCCCTTACAACTCGCCTGTTCATGTGGTTACAAAAAAGGGTATAGATGAAGATGGTAGACAAAAATTGCGTATGGTGATAGACTTTAGAAAAATAAATGAGAAAACAATTTCAGATAGATATCCCATTCCTGACTCGTCAGTAATTTTGGCAAACTTGGGGAAGTCTAAATATTATACCACCCTCGACCTAAAATCTGGATTTCACCAGATAATTTTATGCGAAGGAGATCGGCAAAAAACAGCTTTCAGTGTCAACAATGGAAAGTACGAGTTCTGTCGTCTACCGTTTGGCCTGAAAAATGCTCCTAGCATTTTCCAGCGAGCTATAGATGACGTCCTTCGCGAGTACATAGGTAAATGTTGCCATGTTTATATGGATGACATCATCATTTTCTCCCCTGATGAACAGTCACATCTTGATGACATAAACAAAATTTTACAAAGTTTAGAGAAAGCTGGAATGAGAGTTTCGTCAGAAAAATCAAAGTTTTTTAAAATCGAGGTGGAATTTCTGGGATTTTTGGTTTCACGAAACGGGATCTAGACATGTCCAAATAAAGTGAATGATATCCTTAATTACAAAATTCCAAACACTCTTCGTGCATTACGTTCGTTCCTTGGGCTATCGGGATATTATCGAAGATTTGTAAAATNTGTGAAGCCGCTTACAAAATATCTGCGAGGAGAAAACGGAAATGTAGGTGCGAATAAAACAAAAAACCTTGTCATAGAACTTGACCCTGAAGCTCTGAGTGCATTCGATAAAGTAAAAAGGGTGCTGGCATCTGAAGATGTTCTTCTCCAACATCCAGATTATAGCAAACCTTTCGAACTCACTACAGACGCCTCCTCAAGTGCATTAGGAGCAGTTTTGTCACAAAACGGCAGACCCATTACGATGATTTCCCGTACTTTGTCTACTACAGAACAAAATTATGCTAACGAGAACTCCTCGCAATAGTATGGGCATTAAAAAACTTGCGTCATTACCTGTATGGTATTAGTAATATTAACATCTTTA